>NC_044977.1:128036539-128152555 GCF_008728515.1 Papio anubis
ATATAACTAATTAACATATAATTATATGTAATAATAAAATTATGCAAGACCCATAAGGGCAGAGATATTTTTTCAGATTTATTCAGTGCCATATTTGCCAGTAACACATTAGTTGCTTGATATATTTATATTGAATGAATAAACTAGAAATAAATGACTTACATTGATAGATGTGTCTATTCAATTGTGCTATTTGTCATCTTTCAAATTTTTTAACATCTTCAATTGTAATAGAAAAAATAAACTAATTTTTTAAACATACCCTTTTTGCATGTTGTGTTGCAAAAAATAAGAAGAAAAATATTAACTTTAACATAGGGCTCCACTAAATATAATGGTTTATAATCATGTATATTATAACCATTTTATCTTATCTAAATGTTGTACTTTTGACCTCATATCATTTAGTGTTTTTTTAAATATAATTTGTATCTAATTAATCAAAGCTATTTCATTGGAAATGCTACCTAAGTCATTTTAATGGTAATAAATACACTACCTTATATAAATGATAGAAAATTGAAACATTGAAAACAATACATAATTGAAAACCGATTACTCAACTATAGATTATTGACTAGATTAATTTTTCTCATATAGTAAAAATTATTAGATTGCATGGCAAACTTTATCAATGAGACATAAATAATTGTCTTTGGCGATGGTAACATATTGAAAAGCAACACTTTAAACTGTTCTTAACAATATAAAAAAAGTTATTTTCATTCATAGGCAGTTGCAGTTCTCCATGACAACAGTAATTTTCAATGTTTGAAAAATCTATTTGACATATTAGAGTCAGGAATTGTTACTACCAGCAGCAGCAGGTGCTTCTAATTTCGTGACAGCAGAAAAGGTCTCTCTGATTATGATTGTTATAAAATTTTAGACAATAGATATTTTCATTCTTCTCATAAGGCAGCCTATTTCTTTCTTTTATTACCATTTTTTCTCATAAAATTGCATTCTCTGTTCTTTCCTACAACAAATATTGTGGATAATTCTCTCCCACTTACCCTTGGCCCTTCTCAAAGAGTTTGACTTTTCTGACAGCCACGTCATTGCTAAACTTCATCATACCAGATAATACTTGTCTTCCGGTTCCCACACAATAGTAATCTGAGTTCAAATGTTCACCTAACAACCTCCACCATTTCGTGCTACTGTATACATTCACTGCTCTGAAGGGTATGCCTCCCCAAGTTATTATGCAATAGGAAGCAAAACTAAACAAGAATCATCGGCAAAATTAATAAAAGAGCATAATTATAGATTGAATATATACTCAGTGGCTACATTACATTAGCAAAGAATGGCATGTTATTTTCTAAAAGAAAGAAAAAGCCAAATACATAAGCAACTACAGTAGCATGTGGCTTTAAGAATCATAAAGGAAAATAATTGGCCAGGTGCTGTGGCTCACGCCTATAATCCCAGCACTTTGGGAGGTTGAGGTGGGTGGACCACCTGAGGTCAGGAGTTTGAGACCAGCCTGGCCAACATGGTGAAACCTCATCTCTACTCAAAATACAAAAATTTGCTGGATATGGTAGCTCATGCCTGTAATCGTAGCAACTTGGGAGGCTGAGGCAAGAGAATCTCTTGAACTCAGGAGGCAGAGGTTGCAATGAGCCAAGAGCGAGTCATTGCACTTCAGCCTGGGCAACAGGAGAGAAATTGCATCTCAAAAATAATAATAATTTCTTTTAGACTGAAATACAATCCAATTTGTCTAGAAACTCTAACCATGGGGTTTCAGAATAATTTTATTAGAAACTTTTTAAAGACCATTCTTTATTCCTCAGTCACTTACAGGCAAATTTACAGGCATGCAACAATTGCAGTTAAACTTCACTGCACTGGGATATCTTTTTAGGAGTGCAGCTGTTTTCAGCGTTCTTTTTCAGAATATATCCAGCTAAACAGATGAGTAAAATATCTGTCTAAAATTTCTGTACTTAGTTGACAATCATACAGTTGATTAGTCTAACCAATAAAGTGAGCATTGATGGACACATAAAAAGCTCTTCAGGGTCAAGAGCAACAATAACAATGATCATACTAATAAAAATAAAATTAGTCCAAACCAACAATACTTTGTTATAGGCAAGTAACTGATACAAAAACAAATATGGATTACACAGAAAGACAAAAAGACATTTTTCAACTATTTAATATGAATTTCTACATTTCAAATATCATACGAAAGAAAGAAAGAGGGATGTAAAGAGACAGAGAGATGTCTGGTGCTCTGTTTCCTTATCTTCATATCTATTTAGTTACCAATCATTGACAGGGTGTGTTTCATTATGTACAATATAAAATATAATTAATGAAGACTCTAATGTATAACTACTTAAAGACTTACATACTTACTATGATTTGTCTTTTTTTTTTTTATGGAAAAAATCTATGTCCTTCCTGGTTGAGAGGTGAAATTAACCTAGATAATGAAGAGTTATAAGTAATGTACCAAATGTAAGAGTTTATTTTACAGTAAGAAATATATTATCAGAAAAAGAAAGCCTACAGACCAATACATTTTGCCAAATAAATATAAATATTCCTCATATAAACAATTGAGGGTGAGCTTATTAGGGTTAAACTATTTTGACCTATACCTTCACTTTAGAAGATAAAGTACATGATAATAGAGACTTCATTTATACCAACAGTAGGATTTCACACATAGTAGGTAGTGAATACATTGTGTTGAGTGGCTTAAAAAATTGAACAAATGTACGAATGTGTGAATACTTAGAAGAGAGAAACAATAAATAAGCTGTAACTTGTTCCTTAAAGAACAAGTTATACCAAAATAATACTTATTTCATTTTAGACAAGATTATTGGTTACAAAGTTGTTTGTGTATAGAAAGAAGAACCCCAAGCTAGAAAATTGTACAATCAACTAGTTTGTACAATTAACTAGATTTCAACCTTTCAACACATATAATTAATGATTCGACCAGTACAAACTTTGCCTGTAATATTTAATGGTAGTCATTCTTTGACAGTATTCTATTAAGTTGTTTTATTATTATTATAAATAATAACATAAATGTAGGATTATCAAATATGTTCAAGTTATTATGAAGACTAGTACATTTATGTTTAAAGTTTTAAATAGACTAAAAAAACAAAAGCCAAGGTTAATCTCAATAAAGTTAATGAGTTTAATTTAGAAAAACTTAGTCTTGCAGATTTAGTATGGGGAAGAACTGAATTCTTAGAAACTCATGTGAAAGGCAAGAGAGAAAATTTGGTTGTGCTGATGTCAAATAAGCAGCATGAATACACGTGCGATATAATTCTAAAGTAAGATAAGATTTTGTTAATTAATACATAATGCTTATATTACTTGTACATTTTATATATAAAACACTTATAACATTTACACTTGTGTGCATATAATCTCTTAGTCATACGCACACATGTATATATTATAAATGTTTTATACACGGAATCACTTGGCATTCAATCCTGAGGCTATTTGTCATGTTCTTTAGATTTTACACTTTTCCTCTTTAATAAGTATATGGTATATTTGAGTAAACATCTAGGAAAGATTATTAGATTTCTAGTATTTCTAGTTATATTTTTCCAAATATACATTTAATTATTCATACTTCATTTGTTTATAATGTTAAATTAAGTATACTCAAATCTAAGCCAACTAAAATCGTGGATAAAACACAGTAAAACTTACTTTGAGGGAATTTTATTTTATTACCAAAGGAAAAGAAAAACACTCAGTGTATTAGAAGTAAAATCAGGAGGGTGTATTATTGTGGTAGTTAAAAAAAAAAAAAAAAGCTTCAACGAGGACAGATTGAGCTGGAATTTCTAAAGTTGCTAAATCAAGGCGAATAATGTAACTGAGAATTGACCATTCAAGTTACCAAAATGGATGTCAGTTTCTGTGGACTGACAGGGACAGATGCTTGAGTTTTCGAACCAGAATGAGCAAAGAATGGAGAAATGGGCCAGTGTTGGAGATGGCCTTTTTTAAGGGAAGAAGGGAATCATGTTTGTATGAAGATTACATTGATCCAGGTCACAAGGAGGAAATCCATGATACAGGAGAGAAAGGAACATTGCCAGAGTGTTGCCTTTAAAAACAAGACTGTTGGATCTTGCGCAGAAATAAAACAAAGGTATTGTTTTGAACAGGAACTTGGGCAATTTATTCATAGTACTACCTGAGAAGTAAGATACCAATGCAGGTAAGAGGTGAAGTGTTAGACGTGATGGTAAGTCTTTGGGAAACCCTCTTCTAACTCTTATTTCTTTCTACTGTGAAATAAGAAGCAACAATTTCAGCTGAGTAAGAGGATAGAAAAAGAGATGATGAAAGTTTGAAGAAAATTTTAAAAAGTATAAAATTATTATGGCAAGTAGAGTGGAAATAGACTAGGGAAATGTCATGTGATTATGACACAGTATCAACTTGAATCTGATAATTATAATTTTAAGGCATGTTTCTTAAGCATAATCTCCTGTATATTAATTACAACAGCCCACTTGCAGCTTCAGGGCTTCAGACAATGAATAGACAGCATTGGAGTAAACGACATTTGTGCCAGAAAAATAAAGTATTTGTTTCATTGAATTAATTTATTAGTGCAAATTAATTTTACCAAACTGTATAAAATGTCTGAATATAAAATACCAAAGTGTAGAAAATATCTGAGATCATATTTGCTCTATCACGATATGTGGAATATAGAATATTAGTGAAACAATACAAATAGAAGATAGTGTAGTGTGCTGTGGTGGCTAAGGAGGCAGTAGATATCAGTTATGTGTGCACATTGGAAGTCTAGAATAAATTCTAGGTTCAAAACCATTCTGAGAACATGGATACTTTACTTAAATTCCCTAAGTCTTCGTTTCTTTAGTTCTTTATTTTAATTATAAGTTTGGTGCAGTAATTTAATTAGAAAACATACGTGAAATATTTCACAATGTGTTTGTGGAGATTAAATGAGCCATTACTTATAGTTCATTATGATTAGGATTATTTCCCCATAAACAATACCATTTGTTCTGCTCACTAGCCATTTTTCTTAAATCATTGCCATATATTCTTCCAATCACCACTTATCTTCATGAGATAATTGCATTGATTAATATTTCACCCATGATTTCATGATATACCACTAGCTGCCCCTTGCTCTTTTGACATTTCTAGCTCAATCCATCCTGGAGGAATTCAGATGTTATATCTTAATTGAGTAATAAAGGTTAGAGGACTCTTTCTTGACTCGGCCATCCTAAAACATAAAATGTCACTTAAAGAAATTAATTTCTCAACAAACACATCCAGTTATAATTCTTCTATACATCTTTAAATACACATATTTATTGCACAAGCTCAGTCATTTATTTCATCTTACACAGATTTTTCATGTTTGCACATGCAATAGGAAATTTACATGCTTATTTTCAAACATAAACATTTTATAACATCATTACATTTTTCAAATAAATTTTAGTAAAGTTATTATTTATATCATGTAAATAAGTTTATCTATAAGTTAATAAAACAATTTATAATAATCTACCAACTGACAGTGACATTTTATAGATTAGCCAAAGTGTATAATGTTAACTTTAATTAAAGTTATTTTTCATATGAAGAATATTCTGAATAATTTAAATAATGTTAGGCAAGTTACTGATTTAAAATAAAATGTTATTGATTTTTTAAGCAACTTACGAGACTGGATAAATTTTATTTTATTTTATTTTTATTTAAAGAACATCTTTATTTGTAAGATCTGGTGCCCGGTGATCTTCCAGGGAATTTTATTTTAGCAGTTCTGCCTGAATCCAGCATCATACCTAAGAATGCTATTGCACATCATCTGCTCCTTGCTGAAGTGTACTGTGAGTGGAAGCAGGGTAACACTAGGCTCTAGCATTTGAAGTAGATATTGGCAAATGACTTTTTTTCAGGAAGGGAAAGAAAAAAAGCAATAGGAGGATGAAAAGAAGCAGGCAGATGCAGATGAGATTTATCCTCAATCAGTAAAACTAAGCCTCACAGGTCAGATAAGGACAGATAGACCTTTCACCCAATCCTCTCAAAAAATGAAAGTAGATTAAAGCAAGTATAACCACAAGGTCAGGAATCCACATATTAGGTCAGGAATGCACATATTATTTCAGGGAAAATAGACATGATTCCCTCCCCAGAAGATTTCCTACTGTTCCTTCCAATAATTATTTTTTAGTGAAATATATAAGATCTTTTTAAATATTATGTTAGAAGTAGAAAAATTTAACCTTGAAATGTCCTGTTTTGAAAGCATCCTGTTTTAAACAGAAAGAATAGGCAGTGGAAGATGCTGCTATCACTGGAAACCAAACATCATGTGCAATGGAAGACATGTCACCTAGAAAACAATGGTGTGAGCTTCATTATCTCACTTCGATCTTGTTTATTTCATCTGTGTGTTAACAAAAATGAATTGTGATAGAGGAATTTCTGGTCCCACCCAACTGCATTGAGGCTCATCTTCATGAAAACTCTGTCTATAAGCATCTCCAAAGTAATTAAACTATAATAAAGTGGCACCCTGGAGAAAATCTATAATGTTTACCAACTATTTTTGAGGGTACGTAAAATGCCTTATTAATTATGCAATTAAGAGTAACAAGTCAGCCAGATTCGGTGGCTCACGCCTGTAACCCTAGCACTTTGGGAGACTGAGGCGGGTGGATCACGAGGTCAGAAGTGTAAGACCAGCCTGGCCAACATGATGAAACTCTGTCTCTCCTAAAAATACAAAAATAAAAAATAAAAATAAAACATAACCGGGTACAGTGGCAAGAGCCTGTAATCCCAGCTACTCAGGAGGCTGAGGCAGGAGGATCACTTGAACCTGGGTGGCAGAGGTTTCAGTGAGCCGAGATAGAGCCATTGCACTCCAGTCTGGGCAACAGAGTGAGACTCCACCTCAAAAAAAAAAAAAAAAAAAAAAAAAAAGAGAGACAAGTCTAAAATTAAGAAACACTTGGTATGTACTTCAAAATCATCAGGAGACTTACCCAGAACACTTTGAATTTCTTTAAAACTTTTTCTTCTAACATTTTGTTTCCTCTTTGATCTTGTGACTAGTCTTGATTTATAACCTTTTATTATGACAACATTTATAACTTAATTTTTGACCATTTCCTTAATATAGTACACTCATGCATAAATATAAGAGGTTCAAAAATAGTTCTGCTTTTTATGCTTCAAATTTGTCTTTCTCAAAATCCTTGACCTGATCAAAATTGCATTTAACAAAATTTTTAGATACTTATTATTTTGTTAGTATTCAGCTTAATTAACTCATCTGTTGGTCTAACACCAATGTGTCCAAAACTCAAAATCCACAAAGTAAAACTGTTCTTGTTTTACATAAGTGGATTTATTTCTCTCCTAGAATAGAATTAATCATCTTATTCTAAAGACGTTTTATTCTTAATGTCTGTGAAAAATAAGGTGTCTTCTTTATGGCCTTGTGTAATATAGCAGGAATCCCCATTTTCTAACGGTCTGGAGTGGGTATATCATCTGAGGTCAGGAATTCAAGACCAGCCTGGTCAACATGGTAAAACCCCATCTCTACTAAACATACAAAAAATTAACCTTGTGTGGTGGTGGGCACCTGCAATCCCAGCTACTAGGGGGGCTAAGGCTGGAGAATCAACATTTGTCTATGTCCATAGCCATTTCATTGTAAATGAATTGTAAGCTAAACCTATACTCAGTCAAGCCTATACTCAGCTTCTTCCAGGATGCTGAACTCCGTATCGGAAGGAACAGTACCAAACAATCAGCAGACATTTGTTACAAACATCAGGGAAATAGAGTAAATAATACGTATTTGGAAGAAGATATATATATATATCTTCCAGTGAAATATATATATATATATATTTTGAGATAGAGTCTCACTCTGTCACCTAGGCTGGAGTGCAGTAGTGCAGTCACGGCTCACTGCAACCTCCCCTCCTGGGTTCAAGCTACTCTCCTGCCTCAGCCTCCCGAGCAGATGGGGTTACAGGAACATGCCACTGTGCCCGGCTAATTTTTGTATTTTTAGTGGAGACGAAGTTGCACCCTGTTGGTCAGGCTGGTCTCGAACTCCTGACCTCAAGTGATCCACCCACCTCGGCCTCCCAAAGTGCTGGGATTACAGGTGTGAACCATCACACCTGGCCAATCATGGTTGTTTCTAAGATTGTGGGCAGATGTTGGTCCCCATATACGTGTGTGCAAGGCACCTCGGGATGTGGGAAAAAACTAGAGTGAGGAGAAAAGTGTTGGAGTCCAACTCTTACAGTTCCATAATGTTCATTTTGGCATGTGAGTGAATTCAAGTATTGTGTACTCAGTATTTATAATACACAAGTATAATTTTCCAAGTTGGTAAATAGAACATATTTCACTTAGCAGTTTGTTAACTCAGTTTACGCTTCTAAAAGAAGATTCATGGAGACGGAAGCAAGAACTGAGTAAGCAAGAAATGTAGACTATGGTAAATGTGCATCTAAAGGCAATTGTGATTAATACTATAATAATACATTAGAATTTGTTTATAATTCTAATCACATGTCAAAGACAGTAATATTCAATTTTATAAAAATATATATATATGTTACATTTCGACCATCAGGCTTTTCCCCAGCCAACCCAATAGAAAAACCACTGAGCTTAATTTACATGTCCTTTCCCAAAACATTCTTCTTCAGCTCATCAGGGATTATCTCCTCTCTACCACCTGCATACCTGGACTCTCTTTCAGCCACTGTGGCCACACTACTTATTGGCCCATAGTGCTAGTTCTAAAGTAGCTGATGACAAAGGCTGGCTAATGTCAATTGACCGAGCTATTTGTCTACTTCAGGAGTCGGATGACTATGACCCACAGGCCTAATTTAGCCTATATATATATATATATTTTACAGACCAGGAGTTAAGAATGGTTTTCATATTTTTACTGGCTTGTAAACAAACAAGCAACAAACAAAAACAAGTATGTGACAGAGATAATATGTAGTCTGAAAAAACTAAAATAGTTATCATCTGTCCATTACAGAAAATATTTGCTGACCTCTGGTCTACTAGTTGCCCAGCACTTGTTCATTTGGGTACAGATAGAGAGATAGATATTTAGACATTAATATGTGATATAAACATTTCATACTTTCTGAGCACTTCCATATATTTGCACATGAAATTTTATCCTAGACTTTCTTTCCTCTAATGTTCTAGGCTTTTGTCTTCCAGATCCCTGACCAGGTTAGGGCATTTGCCACTTACAGAGAATATATATATTTTAATGCCATATATATATGAATATATATATATGAATATATATATATATGAATATATATATGTGTGTGTGTATATATATATATATTCTCACCTGAGGCCACATCTTCTTACACACAAATTAGGTGACCAGGTGCACTGCTCTCAGCTCTGACTGTTGGGAAAATTTCTCCCCTGTAATAGCACTCAGGGCCATGCCAGAATGTGGTTGTGAGGCTGCTACTATACTTTTTCAGCTTGCTCATGCCTATTAGGCCAACCCACCCATAAACCTAGCTTGGGCTTTACATCCATCTTCAGCTACTCAGATGGACAACCCAATGTGGCAATAAGTCCAAGCCCTGGGAGGGTAATGATACAAACGTATGGCAGTCTTTGCTACCAACTCATGTAGCTTACTTGCTTCTTATGGTCCTAGTCATGCTTAATCTAAGTTGCACCATTTCCATCTGATGCTGGATTCAGTAGACATTATGACTTGGCAGGTCGTCAATACCCAGTCTATAATGGGTGATTATGATACAGATGCATTCTGTCTAGACTGATTCCTCAGAGTTTCTTTTTTTGTGACCTTTATTTTTCTTAATGCACAGGCTTTTTATATTACAGGATGTCTTGTATTGATATTTTCACATGATTACATTTAGGTGATATAATTTAGGCAAGAATTCTACTAAAGTGATGTGTCCTTCTCAGTGTCATATACAGGTATTGGGAGACAAGTGATATTGACTAGTTCTTAAATTAGTAATGTTAAAATATAATCACTTGGTTAAGGTTTGCTACCAACAATTTTTTAGCACTTCCTTAATTTCTCCATGCATTGGGAAGATTTTTCCTCTCTACTGTCTGTCAGCATACCAGCACTAGATTCAGCACCTTCTTAAAGAAGTCATGCCTCCTTTGAACGTGAAAGAATGTGTAAACATCAGGATCCGCATGCTAGGCATAATCAGGATTATTTTATTTCCTTGGTTATAGGTCATCTCAACAGAAAAATTTAGAAAATATATGTGTATGTATTATCAGAAACTGTGGGTTCTGAGATTTTACTCTACTTGGCAACTAAGAAATTAACCTGCACAGGTTCATAGATGCAGACAGAAGACCCAGAATTCCTGGATTTATTTCTCACAGCAGGAAGCATGGGCTTCCCCAGGGGGCCGATTTGTAAGTTGGTCCAGGTGGATGCTTCCCACACAGTAGATTTATGTCACCACTGAGGAAACTTGACTTCTGGGAAACCTCACCATTACAAAGGAGCTGAAGAAAACGTGCCCCAACTTCGCACTTGAATGAGACATTATCTTTACTAATCTGATCGGAAAGCAAATATGTCCTCTACCCAGAGGGAGAGAGGGAAGGGTTGTGTTTATCCTACGAGACTTTTTGCTATAAAATATCTTTGGATAGATAACTGAAACAGATGTTTTTAAGACATTATTTTTTTCCCTCAGAATAAGGTCAAAAACACAAGAGACTCATTAATAATTACTTCTCAATAAGTTTGTGTGTGTGTGTGTGCACGCGTGTGTAATGAATTCATGTAAATAGCTCTAATTTCAATACACAGGGTATATTCTAGTCTTCTCTGCATATTCATAATGCTTTTCTGACTTGTAATTTTTTTATATATTTACTTCTTATCTAATGCCTTGATAAATAGAAAATACTTTTACATTTGACAACTTATACTGCTGAAAAATGTAAACACACCAAATAAAATTTGTGTTTGTTGATAGTTCCTTTAAAAGGAAAATTTGTATAGTTTTATTAAATGTATTTTTAAATGAATTATTTAATACATTTTGATGATTACATATACCCATGCACCCCATACACTATCAATATATTGAATATTTCCATCATCACAGTAATTCCTTTCTACTTATTCTCATTCACCCACCTCCACCACTTTTCTGAATATTTTTACTACAGGTTATTTGTTTTTGTTTTAGAACTTTACGTAAAAGGAACAATAGAAGATGTATATTTCTTTTTAAATTTTTTCAATTAGTGTAATATCCATAAGATTCATCCAAGTTGGTATGTGTATTATAAATTTGTTTCTTTGTATTATTGAGTGGCCTTTTATTGCATTTTATGGAAATAACAGTGTGACTGTCCCTTCTTCTATAAATCAAAACTGGAATTATTTCCGATATATATAAGCCAAGCTGCTACAATCATTCAGATTTGATTGTCTTTGTAGACATATATTTCTATTTCCTTTTAAGTAAAATCATAAGAGTAGAATTGTACTTTAAAAAAGGACATCTAATTTATTGATATGTCCATCTCATCTTAATTATTACCTTTCTCTTCTGCCTTTCCTTCAAACTTTTTGGTACATACAATTCAGATTAATGACAGGTCACCATTCAGTTCCATGAATCACCATATTAAAATTTGCTCTGAATAGAGGAACAAGCAAAGCGCTGTGGAAATAAAAAGAAAGATTTTAATTAAGAATCAGGAAAGACATTTTGGAGGACTAGACATTTTGAGATATGTCTTAAAGGGTAGTCAATATACGTGGGGAAATGTAATTAAGTAACTTCCCATCCTGCAATAACCGAATATAAAAGCCTGGGGGAATGTAGGATCATAGAATATCTAGAAAGAGTGAGAAGTTTAGAATAGAAATGCAAACTGTAGAATAATGTGGTTATAAATTATACTGAATGGCACATGGAGACAAGATTTGTAGATATTAGAATATTATTTTAATTAACAATTTGGACATTTTTATTTCTATAAGCGGCTTTTTTGCCCTTTATTTTGTCTTTTTAAATTTATTTTTTATTTTACTTTAACTTCCGGGATGCTTGTGCAGAATATGCAGGTTTGTTACATAGGTATACATGCACCTATCAGCCAGTCATCTAGGTTTTAAGCCCTGCAGGCATTAGGTACTTGAGGTTACGGGGAAGGGGAGGGAGAGTATTTTGCTTATTTTTTGTTTTTTTTTTAAACATTGAACTAAGTCTCTGAAACAAATAGCACTGCTCTATCAAACAAAATGACTTATCTTCTAGTAATAAAATATTACTTTTCAGTTTGACTTGAAAATCAACCTTATATCAATACACCAAATAATGCTAGATAACACTAAATAATGATTATTATTTATATAAATTTCTATTTATATTAATTCCAATACTTATACTTCCAATACTTATACTTCTATATTCTATTTTCTTAATATTTACAGAACATATAATGTGCTTCATACATTAATTAAAGTATTATCTATAAAAACACATGAAAACTAATACCTATGGATATATTGAGGAAAGTTTCTTATCCTTGTAAAATAGTAAATAATTTTATAATTATTTTATAATTTCTTTTTTTATTTAAAGTTTTTATGGTTACATAGCAGTTGTACATATTTATGGAGTACATATGATATTTTGATACCTGTATACAATGTGTAATAATTAAATCTGGGTAATTGAGATATCTATCCCCTCAAACATTTATCATTTCTTTGTGTTGCAAATATTTCAAAACTCTTTTAGCTATTTATAAATACACAATACATTATTTTTAACTATAGTTTTTCTATTGTGCTATCAAACACTAGAACATATTCCTTCTATCAAATATAATTTTTTACTTATTAATTAGCACCCTTTATCTCCCGCTCTCTACTATCCTTCCCAGGCTTTAGTAACCACTATTCTATTTGCTACCTCCACGAGATCAAGTTTCTAGCTCCCACATACAAATGAGAACATGCGATATTTGTCTTCCTGTGCCTGTCTCATTTCACTTAACAATATTTTCCAGCTCCATCTACGTTACTGCAAATGACAGAATTTCATTCTTTTTTATGGCTGAATAATATTCCATTCTGTTCACATGGCACATTTCTTTATCCATTCATCCACTGATGGATACTAAGATTGATTCAATTTCTTGGCAGTTGTAAATAGTGCTGAAACAAACATGGAGATGCAAACATCTCTTTGATACACTGATTTCCTTTAGTTTGAATTTATACACAGCAGTGGAATTGCTCAATGATGTGGTAGTTCTATTTTTAGTTTTTTTGAGGAACCTCCATATTATTTTCCATAGTGACTGTACAACTTTACATTTCCACCAACAGTATACAAACATTTTTGTCTTTTTCATACAAACCATTTTAACTGGAGTGAGATGATATCTCATTGTGGCTTCGATTTATATTTACTTGATGATTAGTGATGTTGAGCATTTCTTCATATACCTATTGGTCATTTGTCTATCTTCTTTTGAGAAATATATATTCAGATATTTTGCCCACTTTTTTAATAGGATACTTTTCCTATTGAGTTTTTTTAAGTTCCTTATATATCCTGGCTATTAAAATTTTGTTTGATGGATAGTTTGCAAATAATTTATCCCACTCTGTTGTTTGTGTCTTCACTTTCTCGATTATTTCCTTTTCTGCGCAGAACTTTTTAGCTTGATGCAACCTCATCTGTCAATTTTTGTTTTAGTTATTTGTGCTTTTGAGGTCTCACTCATAAAATCTTTGCCCAGACAAAATTTCTAAGGTATTTCTCCAAAGTTTTCTTCCAGGAATTTCATAGTTTCAGGGCTCTCATTTAGTAAATTAATCCATTTTGATTTGATCTTTGTGTATGGTGAGAGATAGGGGTGTAGGTAATTTTTCAGCACATCGATATCCAGTTTTCCCAGCACAACTTACTGAGGAGACAGACCTTCCTTCAATGTGTGTTCCTGGTGCTTTTGTTGAAAATGGGTTCATTGTAGATATGTGGATTTATTTCTGGATTATCTTTTCCATTCTAATGGTCTATTTGTTTTTATGCTTGGACCATACATTTTTGGTTACTATGGTTCTGTAGCATAAGTTGAAATCGGGTAATGTGATGCCTCCAGCTGTGTTCTTCTGCTCAGGTTTGCTTTTGCTATTTGAGGTCTTTCATGGTTTCATATAAAATTTTGAATTAATTTTTCTGTGAAGAGTATTCAGATCTAGATATTTTTCGATATTGTAAATGGAATAGTTTTCTTTCTTTTCTTTTTCTTTTCTTTTTTTTTTTTTTTTTTGAGATGGACTCTCACTCTGTACCCCAGGTTGGAGTGTAGTGGCTTGATTTTTGGCTCACTGCAACCTTCGCCTACCAGGTTCAAACGATTTTCCTGCCTCAGCCTCCAGAGTAGCTGGGACTACAGGTGCACACCACTATGCCTTGCTAATTTTTGTATTTTTTGTATTTTTAGTAGAGACGAAGTTTCACTATGTTGGCCAGGCGTACCTCAAACTCCTGACTTCAGGTGATCCGCCTGCCTTAGCCTCCCAAAGTGTTGGAATTACAAGTGTGAACCACTGCGCCTGTCCTTTAATTTCTTTTTTTCAGATTGTTCTCTGATAGCACGTAGAAATGCTGCTGATTTTTGTAGACTGGTATCATAGCCTGCAAATTTACTGAATTCATTTATCAGTTTTAACGTTTTTTTTTTTTTTTTTTTTTTTTTTGTAGCGTCTTTAGGTTTTTCTAAATAAACATTATTTTAAAAATAAATTCTTAAAAATATTTAATAAAAGAATGTCTATATTATGTGATAGTTATGCTTTTGTATTCAGTATTGACAAGAAAAGTGCCTTACATACAAGTTATCATTGAACCATATTCCTCTAGTACTTAAAATATTATGTGAAAAAAATCTTATTAATTACCAAACTGATTATCTTTTCTTCTAAACATTTTCAATATAATTATTTATTACTGTTTGTGTTCAGTATTATCTCAAACTGTGGTTATTTTTATAAACTCCCCTAAATTTTTTAGGGACTAATTTTGTCAATGTCCCTCAGCAATATTGCATGGGAATAGACACATTTGTCCAAATGCTTTTCATGGTAAACCAAATTGTAAAAAAAAAAAAAAAAAAAAAGAAAAAAAAAAAAGAAATGTTATCTTTTTCTTTAGATATTATTCAATTTCTTAAATCTCATTTCAACTTCTTAAGACAGTAACACATGTATGGAAAACTCCATAAATAGAGTTTAATAGCCATTATTTTCTTCCATAAACACTTTTATTTGAAGGTTTTTTACACCTCAAATTAAATTCATCCATCAGCTAATTATATGTCAGAAGAGGAAACTATTGATTAAATTGGTTTACCTAACATAATGTGAATCATCTGCCAGTGAATTTTAAGATAGTCTGTTATAATAATAAATAAAATCGACTAATCATTATTTCATGATACAAAACTTTTTGAGTGTTTTGTTCACAAAATCCTAACAATTGTTTTACCAATCTGAAATTACAACTTTTTCATTATGAAAGGAAAGACATAAGGAGCAAAGTGAAAATGCTCAGTGAAAGCAGGGGACTTTCCTGAAACCATTAAGGAAATACATCCACAATGAATTACTAAGCTTTAATTTTAAACACTAGTGAATCTGAAATTGCTACTTTTATGATAAGCTCATTGCAGGTTTCTATTTCCAGTGACAGCTATACTTCAGTAATTATGTAACTATTTGCTACTACTATAAAGCTCTTACTTAACCATGATCCCATGCTACTTCAATTTTCTAGTACAAAATCAGATATAATGTTTCTGTTCAGTCATTACAATATTCTTTTTAAGAACTCTAAGAATCAGAAATTAGATAGGATTTAAAAGGGTGCACCTAAGGCATGAATTTTATTTTTATTAAACAAAAGTAATATGAAGCAATTTTAAATCCAATTATTTTATTATTCTATATTTTAAAGTTAACCGACCATATTCCAACACTTTATAGCATATTTGAAGCAACTACTGAATTATTAAACATAATACCTCTACAGCATTTTATCTGCCATATTTCAATAAACTTCTAAACAGCAACATGAAACACTAGCTACCTTTTATTTGTGAAGGCATTACACATTTGAATGAAACTCAATGTTGTATATTTTAGGCAGATATTAAAATATATGTATATGTTTCATTCTATAAAACTGCCTCAAATTATGAAATGAAATAATCTTTACAGAAACCAATACGTGAAAGAGCATAACTTGAGAAATTGATACATGATTAGATACAGAGATATTTATAAGTCAATTTACCCAGTACACCTATTAACAATTCAGCTAAATAAGGTAAGGCATACTCTACAATCTGGATAGAGGAGTGAAAGAAAACACCAGGAAAGTTTATGCAAACTAGGTTATTCTGGTGGCAGAGTCCTTCTGTGACTTTAAGAGCCTTATCAAAAGTACCAGGACTTGTGTCATTAAAAGACACAGGAACACAAATCATGCATTGAGTTACTGCTATGGTCAGGATACTGGTATGGTATGGTCCCTCTTTTGTATACACATCTTTGAGAATCTCTTGACTGCCACATCTAGGTTACTTCCATTTTTCCCCTCCCTGTTTGCCTCTTACTTTTCCCATTCTCCTTTTCTGTCTAGCTGTCATTCTACATCTCATTTTTCATCCTCCCTTCCTCTCTTTCTCCTCCCCTCCCTTCCTCACTTCCTTTCTTAGTTCTCTCTCCCTCCTTTTCTTGTTCTTTCCTGACATATCTTTCTTCCCCTTCCCCTTCCCCTTCCCCTTCCCTTCCCTTCCCATCTTCCACCTCCCAATAGCTATTTTCTGTCTTGCCAATAGAAAATTGCTTTCCCTAGATCATTTGAATAGTGAGCCTAGTATAAGGGGAAGACAGTCATATTCTAGAAATATTAGAAACACCTTGTTTTGCACTGTTACACAGTCTTAACTGGGTTTGGATGATTGCACTGATCTTTTACATTTTTAATAACATACTCATTTCTTATCTTTTACTTTTCCTTGCAATTCCTAATTAAAAAAAATATTGAGTGCCTTTGAATATCTTCAACTCCAAGCTTATTAAAAATTATTGTTAACTGTGACCAACAACTAACTTTATTAATTTGTATATAGTCTAATTCTGTTGCCAAAGTGCATATTAGTAACTAGTGAGTATAATTTTATAAACATTATTTGAAAAACTATAAATGGACAGTTCATTTTCTTATATGAAAATATTATAAAATACAAGGAATCTCAGAGAGTGAGAAAAAAATATAACCATATTTTGATATGACCATGAACGTTTTCATTGAGGAGAAGAAACTGAACTCAGCTTTACAAAGTGGGTAATAATTTGACAATAGTTAAGACAAGTTATTCAGGGTCAGTTTAGAAAGTTAAAATCATGTGGTTATTCACTTCTATGAATAAGCCTGCAGCAACAGAGAAAGAAGTATTCAATATCCTTAAAGCCTATGGCCAATTATGGGAATATTGAAATGTAAAACAGGTTTGAGCAAAACTTTCCAAGGAATTGACTTTTTTTTATTAATAAGAATACATTTAATTTTTTAAAAACTTAATAAAAATGCTGGTGCATAAGAAAGGATAAAGTAATACTTTGTTAGTAAAAGAAATGTAATGAATATATGTAGTTTGAAAAAATACGAAAGAAGTCAGAAAATCAGCTTCATTTCTTTGGAAATCGATCAAGTTATTGACCATTTTGAGGTTCAGTTTATTAAGTCTAAAATTGAAATGATGATAATAATGATACATTTTAAATACCTTACATGTGGAAAGAATTAAAAGATCATGTATATTAACCTACTTTGTATGTGAAGCTATTAAAAAAATGAGACAGTATGTGGACAGGAATTTCAATGGTCTAGAACAGCCATGTGGAACACATGAAATACTAATCCTTCTTTATCTCTGTGGACCAATAATGAAACTTTTCCATAAATGAATAAAAATCACAGAATGGAACCTATAAATATTTGGAAACGTGACCAGATAATTTGAAATCAATAAGTAAAATGGGACCTTTAAAAAACATATGTTTAACATTGCTTACCACTGAACAAAATAAAGATTATACTGTGGGCTTTTTCTTCACATATTAAATTGGCAAAATCAGTAATGTACAAAATACTTGATATTGATAAAACTGTAGAGAACAAGGACTTACATTGCTTATAAAAAGTGTAAATTAATATAAACCCTTTGTGTGACATTTCAATATGTAAATACATACACAATGCCAGCAATTTCAACATTTAAACAATTACACAAGAGTGTGGACTATCCTCTGGAATCCAGAATATATTTAAAAGTGAGAAGGAGTTATTTATTTGTTTCTTTGTAGCTGTTAACATGTCTATGTGTCAATTTTGTAAGAAAACAATATCAACAAACAGGGTGTTATAAAGATTTCAAACTATGGTAATGTAAATTTTGTTTTCTTTTGATCTTCTTAATAGAATACATGCAGGATATTTTATTTCTTTTATTTTTATCTAATTCACTATGTGTGTATTTTCTCTGTGAATCCAGAACCCATAAATTGCACTTTATAGACAATCATCTCTCTTCCTACTTTTATTACGGGTTATTTTGAAGCTCACTGTTGATTTTGATGAATTATGCTTAAAAGGAGAACAATTCTAGCACTAAGTTTAATTGCCCCACTTCCCACTTCCTACTCAATGGCAATAATATCAGTTTCTGACAAGAAGTAATCATAAATTATGATATCAACTGGCTTAATTATCATGACTATTATGTGTTAGAAATTAGAGTTTCTAACTTCTAACTTTTTAATGTGTTGCAAATTAGAGAAATCAATTTTAGAAACATGTTAAGTCAATCTTTAGTGTTTTCTCATATCTAAGTGTGAATAAAGATATGACCATATCCATGGAGCAATTAAAAAGTAATTTATCAGGTATATCTGTTGTCTTAATTAAAAATCATCCATAATTTGAGAAATAATTCAAATCACAATCTTTTACTAGCTTCACAATGGACTTTCTAAAACCTGAGTTAAATAAATGCACAATAATTTGCTGCCTACTAAGTTACTGATTATTTTGCTTGCCCTTTTTCTAGTCGCTCAATAAAAATAATCTATTTCATATTTATATTTTTATTCAATTCATAGAACTTTCATTCTTGCAATGAGCAAGACAAGGCAACCACCCTTACTGAAAAGAGAAGTAGCAGAAGAATAAATTATTTTTTCCTTTTAGTTCATATGAGACTTTAACACAGATTTTGTTTTCAGGTCCACGCTCTCTTTGAATATAACAGAGTTATCTGTATACCATGAAAATAAGCAAGAAATTAGACATTGACTTTCTTGTATTTGCTTAGAAATTTTAAGGTACATTAAAATGGCATTTATTTGTGTTAAGCACATATAGTAGATGCTTATGTATTCAGAAATTATAAAGACCAAGTATCCCCTTAATCTTTATAATTTCTGAATACATAAGGTAGAATTCCAACTGGTGGCAGCTGCATCCTTTGTTGAAGGATTTTTCTGGCTGTTGGAACCCAATTTGTCCACGCAAGTGGCAAGTCAGAATTACTGTGGAATTAATCACACACTACCAAACAAATGAATTAATAAATAAAGAATTAATAAATAAATGCACTGCTCATTTGAGTGGCATTACTGAACAGTGTGTTCGAATCTGGCTTTTCAAGGATCTAGTGGGATTAAAGTTTTGCCACCTCCAACAATAACTTGTAAAATAGTAAAACAATTTTATTGATAATGATACCCTCCTTCCCAATCACAGTCTCATTTTTGTTTCCTTGTTTCCGGAGGTTCTCTCTAAATTAAACTACTTTCACTTTTTTTTTAACTACCAAAACAAACAAATAAGCAAGATGCATGAAATGTTGAAATATTTAGAAAATTAATACGATTCAAGCCGACTAAGGGTTCTAAAAGTAAAATACTAGCAAAGTGCAGAAGGTTAAAGGACATAAGAATGGTTGAGATAAACTTGCCTAACCCAATTCATTAGTTCACTCTTTAAAAAATCTTTAAAATTTGTTAAGTATGAGTTTGCTGTAAAAAAGTATCAGATCGTGGCATCAAGGGGAAAAAAAATATATTGCCTCACATTATTTTTTTTTCACATGATTATCACTGACTGGTATTCCCCTTTCATGTTCCCTTTTTTGAAGCCATGTGGGGAAATAGGAAGAAACATTTTAGTAGAGTAGTTGGAGAAAATAGAGAAGACAACGTAGGAGTTATCAAGGGTTACCAAGAAGTGGTACAAGTTAGATAAAGTATTTTGATCTAAAGGTGGCCTAAAAAAAAGCCATTTTGTTAAGGCGAAACTTCATTTGAACTACACTTGAAAATAAATCATTTTCCACATCTGAAAAGTTTGTAATATTGAAGCTGATATTTCCTTGCTAAGATCTTTTTAAATAATTGATAGTGGATTCTTTTTATGACACAGGGTTTTATTTTGCTTCCTGTCACATACACCATTTCTTTTTCATAAATGTAGTGTACTGAGGATTTCAAATATCTAATTAAAATAATTTTAAACTATTCCTCTGCCCTTACCTGTATACATATTTCTGCTTGTTTAAAATTCTGAACTTGCTTCATTTAACTTTTAAGAAAGCAAAGATGCTACCGTCTGAATGTTTGTGTTTCTCAAAATTCACATGTTGAAATTCTTCCCCCTAAGGTGATGGTATTAAGCCCATTTTTGCCTAGTGTTCCCTTATTGGAACGCTAAGCCTGTGAGAGTTATTTATATCCTTCTGCTCAAGGTCATCGCCAAGGTCTGATTCTTCACACACAAAAATTGCAACCTCCAGTATAAATGGGTTAGCAGACAGGGCCTTTTGGGAGATGATTAATTCACGAGAACAGAGCTAGCTCACTAATTCGATATTTCTATTAGTGTTCTTATAAAAGAGGCCCCAGAGAGCTGACTTGCCACTTGTACCACGTAAAGACGCAGTGAGAAGGGGCCCTCCATGAAACCGAAGACAGACCCTCAAAAGACACTGAACTTGCTGGCACCTTGATGCTGAACTTCCCAGCCTCAGAACTGTGAGAGGTGAATTCTGCATTATAAGCTACTCAGTCTATGGTATTTTGTTATAGCAGCCCAAATGGAGTAAATCAAAGGCAAAATATTCAGTGATGACTATTTAGTAAGAGAAAGACAACAAAAATAACATTCAAGAATCTGAAATCCTGTGATGGACTCAGCTTTAGAACTAAGTTCAAGATCTACTAACTGTTTTCCAAAGAGGCACTGAAGATTTTTCTAAGCAATTGTATCTACCCCAAAAGACTAAAAGTGATCTGAAACATACAAATTGTTGCACAGAGAGATTGATCTATACTTGCCTGCAGAGAGCTTCATCTCTAGTTTGTGACCAAAAACATATGACATTTAAGAAAAAATTAGCCTTCTGACAATCTGTTTTCACCAGCCCCCAAAATTATGATTATGATATTTTTAATTGGAGAAAAAGCCACCTCTTTGGTTTCCCGAACTTTTAATCGATAAGAGTTGGATTATGAGTTATATAGGCCTTAAGAAAGCAGTACAAGGATTATCAAAAATTGAAATGAGGCAATAAAATATATATTTTTGTAAATCAGTTCAGCACGATTTTTAAAAGAAGAAGAAAGGAAATGTGATTCAATAAGAAGAGGAAAAAACTAAAAGAAAAAGTGTAGCCATCAAATAATGGAAAAACAAATTGTTTTACAGCAGATGCCACAACTCCACAACTGATGAATGTACTTGTATAAAAAACAGAGAAAATACAGAGTCTGAAAATAGCACTACTCACTTCTGTAAGCATATGAGAAACACCTGGGCAAACATTGTGATAATTTTCTCTGGCTCATGAGAAAAACATAATTTATCCATGAAAGATAATGAAGGATATTTTTATAATTCTCTCTCCATGAGAAAACTACTTAACAGTAATTATAAGGATGCCCATTATTATTTTTCAATACTTGATAATTATATTCAGTTTCAAGAAATAAATGGAACTTATATTCCCATCTTTCAGCAATATTAAAAAAGAAACAAAGATTTTAGAGAAAAAAATATATACCTGCAGGAAAATGAAGAAACATCTTTTACTAAAGTAATAGATGGTGGCTTACAATGTGGTATATTATACAGAGTTAGTAAATCAAATCTGTTCTCCTATCTGATCATGCAATAAATTCCAGATTTGTAATTCTTTCACAATCAATTTAATCATACCATTTCTGCTTAAATAAGATACAATCTTCAATAAAGAACCATGAAAATTAAAATATATATTTTGCTTCTCTGTGTTCTGTCTATTCTGGTCACACACAGACCGTTTCAATTAAACATGCCAAACCCTCCTCCCCATCTTTTTTATTTTTTTATTTTTTTATTTTTTGTGATGGAGTCTCACTCTGTCACCCAGGCTGGAGTGCAGTGGCACGATTTGGCTCACTTCAACCTCCACCTCCCAGGTTCCAGCAATTCTCCTGCTTCAGCCTCCTGAGTAGCGAAGATTGCAGGCACTCACCACCACGCCAGGCTAATTTTTGCATTTTTAGTAGAGACGGATTTCACTATGTTCAGCAGGCTGGTCTCAAACCCCTGACCTGAAGTAATCCACCCACCTCACCCTCCAAGAGTGCTGGGATTAAAGACATGAGCCACCATGCTAGCCCAAACTCCCTCTGACACAGGGTCGTTTTATTCTTTTCTCTTTTTTTTCCTGCAATAATTTTTCCTGAGATATTAGTATGGCTCTTTTACTTCTTTCAGTTGTCTGGTCAATTTTCACCTGTTTATAGAATCTGTCACTTAATACTCCATCTAAAATAAACTTCATCTTTTCTGTAATCCATTGTCTTGCTCTATCTTTTTTTCATTGTAGAGCACACTACTATCTGCAATTTGTTAGTTATTTCATATTTGACCTATTCTAGGGGCTGCCAAATAATGCTTTTGCTAGTTTTCCCTCATTTTAAGAACCCCAAGTCTAGAAATACTTTGCATACTCAGGTCACTTGTATTAAAAAGTTATTATTATTATTATTATTATTATTTTAAAGACATATTTGGCCAGGAGCGGTGGCTCACTCCTGTAATGCCAGAAGTTTGGGAGACCGAAGCGGGTGGATTACCTGAGGTTAGGAGTTCAGGACCAACCTGGCCAACATGGTGAAAACCCATCTCTACGAAAAAATACAAAAATTAGCCAGGCGTGGGGGCAGACCTCTGTAATTCCAGCTACTTGGGAGGCTGAGACAGGAGAATTGCTTGAACCAGGGAGACAGAGGTTGCAGTGAGCCAAGATTGTGCCATTGCACTCCAGCCTGGGAGACAAGAGCAAAACTCCTTCTCAACAACAACAACAACAACAACAACAACAAAAAAGACATATTTAATGGCCAGTTAGGACTTTTGATCATCAAGAAAAAAATCTCAGTTGCCAAACTAATTAATATACATACCCAGTTCAAATACAGGTGGAAGTTCTCGTTTGTTTCAAAACAGGAAGTGGGTTCCAGCACTTGGCCTTGGCAAATCCTTTACCTTGGCCTGGTTAGCCCTGAAGCTTGTGTCTGCCTGAGCACTGTGCAGCCAGGTAAATTTCCAGCTGAAGAGTGAAGTTCTCGTGGTCTCCATGACAAAAGCAGGCGTTTAAAAGTGGTACCAACAGCAACCCCAGGTCTCCTTTGAAAACACAGCCACGGTTAAAGAACTCACAGTGAGGTTCCAGGGAAGGCAGGTTAGCTGGAGGTCCTTGGTCCTGAATCCTAGATGTGATACTGATCCTAGATGACCTTGGGCTGACTCTTCTTTGGTGTGAACATTACTTTTCCCATCTGTAAAATGAGATAGTTTCGGTATTGGAGGTCCTTTAAGGAGCTAATGTTCTAGGAAGTCTTAGGAACACTGACGGAGAATCAGGCTGCCCCAAGGGCCTTGGAAACCAGCTGACCCCACTTGCCCAAAGAATTTCTGAGAAAGCCTCTTGGCTCCCTCTTCAAGATGAGAACGGTTATTTACCTTCGGCATTTTGCTTAAAAAAATTCTTTTCAAACGTATAGAAAAATAAATCTCTAAGGC
Organism: Papio anubis; assembly: GCF_008728515.1. Classification (NCBI taxonomy): domain Eukaryota; kingdom Metazoa; phylum Chordata; class Mammalia; order Primates; family Cercopithecidae; genus Papio; species Papio anubis. Next base: position 128,060,800 of record NC_044977.1, read on the forward strand.
AAAAGAAAAAAGTTATTCCGTAAATAAAGTTTTATTGAAACACAACTACATTCAAAACAATACTTGGCTGACTGTGGTGGCTAACACCTGTAATCCCAACACTTTGGGAGGCAAAGGCGGGCAGATCACCTGAGGTCGGGAGTTTCAGACCAGCTTGGCCAATATGGGGAAACCCCGTCACTACTAAAAATATCACCAAAACAAACAAAACAAAAAAACTGCTGGGAATGGTGGTGCAGGCCTGTGATCCCAGTTGCTGGGAGTCCGAGGTGCCAGAGTCGCTTGAACCCAGGAGGCAGAGGTTGCAGTGAGCGGAGATCGCACCACTGCATTCTAGCCTGGGTGAAAGAGCGAGACCCTGTCTAAAAAAACAAACAAACAAAAACCTTGTTTTGGCTGATATCAGGCTATGAAGGCAGAGCTGAGTGTTGTAATAGACAATAAATAGCCGCAAATGCATTTTAGTGATTACTTCTGTGTAGTTCATATTTTTCAGAATTTTTTAAAATAAACTTTCATCATCAGGATTGCTTCAGGAATATAGGAAATGTAAACCATAATTTTACAGTAGGATCATTGTATATGCTTAAGCTTATTTTGCTAGCCAGTTTTAGATAGATGAAGACATTTCATTTTTAATTCAATTTTTCTCTGAATTCTAAATATTGATACATTGACATAGTCTCAGCACCTAGGATTTTTCTATATTTCTTAGAGAAGAAAATCTTTCTAATGTCCGTGGTTAACGTAAGTGTCTTATATTTCAGTATTGATTTCTCCCTACTTTTTCTATAGCTTAAGAGGAGTATTGTAATAAATTCTAGCAATCACACTTTTGGGCCAGAAAGTTTGCATATTTTTATGGCTATTCTTGAGTATGTCATATGGTTTTGTACAATAGTTTTACCAACTTATGAGATAATGTCATTGATAAGATCTATTATTATATTTTAAAGAAGATTTTTAGAAAATAATGAAAAATACGATCTTCATAGGTCTGAATATTTGAAGTGGTAGGTGTCATTTATTCATCCATTCACTAATTTATAATCATTTAAAGGTAATCCTTTAACAAATATTTAAGATCCCCTACATTTTGCCAATCTGGACAATGTTCAGAAGGCACTGCCTTAAGTTGCTCAGAGAATAATGGAAAACAAAAATATGTAAATATGCACATATATATATATATATACACAGACTCATATATATATGTGTGTGTATATGTATATAGATATACACAGGTGCACACTCACACACACACTCCACGATACATGCTATGGTAGATTCCTCGCAAATAGAAGAAATACAGAAAGGAATATAGTTAGGATACATAGGAAACACCAGGGCTGAAGCAGGGAAAGTTAAAAAGAGCCAGACTGTAAAGAAATTGGAATAACATGCCCTGAAGTTTTTAATCATTTGTAAACAATAAGAAGTAGAAGACTTTTAAGGAGGATGACAATAGAATTAGATTTGTGTTTTACGGTAAAGTATGGATAGGAGTAGAAGACACTAGTGGGAAGGCCTTGACTTTATACCCAATTCAAATAGTTTGTCTAGGCTTAATAGAAGTTCACTTTGATCTAAAATAAGAATGACTGATGAAAAGTGTAAGGAAAAGTTTCTTGGAAACATGGATGCTGCCTTAACCTTTTACACACAAAATGATAGGGAGAAAAAAAAAAAGAAAAGTAGCGAAAATAAAAGTGAGGGTGAGAGGTTAGGAAAGACTCCACCTGTGCCTAACTTTTTTATCCTTCTACTTTACCTTCCTCCTTCTTGATAATGCTAACAAAATCTTATTTTCTCTGTCTCTGTCCCTTTTTCTTTTTGTCTGCTCTAAGGCAAGAAGTCGAAATGACCTCAGACTTGAGGTTGCTGCATTTATAAATACTGCTACTAAATCCACTTGTACTTGATGAGGACTAGAAACATTTTAAAAATGTTATATTACTTTTTTTTCTAGTAGAAGTATAGTCAAATTACTTTTATTCATATGGATACATGTTTGTTTTCTTCTTTATTTACAGGAGATGTAAAGTATCTCTACAATCAACAATAGAATAAGACATATTTAAATTTTGATGCAATTTCACACACAAAAAAATAGATAAATTTAAAAGAAAAACATTCAGTAGAATAGACTCTGGACAAATAAATTTTTAAAAAATCTGCTAGGTTGGTACAAAAGTAATTGCAGTTTTTTTCATTACTTTCAATGGCAAAAACCTCAATAATGTTTGCACCAACCTAATAAAGTACAGGTTATTTTTGTAAATCTCATGTGGGATTCAAAAAGAAACTTAGAAGTTACTTTACCTTAATATGTTATAATCTCCTAAGTTTTAAATAAGTAGATCTAGAAAAGTCATTCAGACTTCCATTTCCACTTTCTCTTTTCTCAGGTATCCCTGCTGGATGCTGTCCATTGTCCCATTGCCTTACACATTATGGCTACTTGGGTTAGAACTCAGAGGAAAATTGAATTAAAAATGAAATTGTTTTCAAATATCTAAAACTGGCTAGCAAAATAACTTACACTTAAACATATACAATGATCCTAATGTAAAATTATGGTTTATATTTTCTATATTCCTTATATAAATAGCATAATGGATATAAATGTAGACTCTCTCATTATCTGAAAAAAAAAAAAAAAGCCACTAGATATTGCACATGTGTCTTACAGTGAATTTAAAACAAAACTCAAATCTTAACTCACGTAGTTTAGGAAAATATTTAACTTTTAACACATGGTCTCAATACAGTAATTAGACGCTATCTCTTCCCATTATGATGGAGCAATTGGAATAAATATTGATATATTGACATAATCTCAATATTGATGTATTAACGTAATCTCAGCACTGAGGATTTTCCTATATCAAGTTTTGTTGTAATTGCCCATGATAATAGGCAGACATAATTCCTAATGGCTGGATTGAGACCATGTCTCAAAAGTTAAATATTTTCCTAACCTAGGTGAATTAAGATTTGAGTTTTGTTTTAAATTCACTGTAAGATACATGTGCTACAACTAGTGGCTTTTTTTCAGATAATGAGAGAGCCTACATATATATATATATATATATATATGTATATACACACACACACACACATATGTCCATCTCTCAATGGAGATATATATATATATCCATTATGCTATGCATATAGGCATAATAAGATAAAGTAAGAAAGAGTAAACTATGTAAAGTGCTGAACAAAATCCGTGTGTGTGTGTGCGTGTGTGTGTGAGAGAGAGAGAAATAATATGTTAATATTTTATTCATCTACTTCCTTTAGATGGAAGTTTAGATTGTTTGAATTATATTGAATTATAATCACTATTTCCTAGGCCCATTATTGTATGTGTCTCTTTGTATATGTGAACAAGTGTTTCTCTAACGTATATATTTAGGAATTACTGAATCAAAAGGCATGGGAATTTTAAATTCTATCAGACATGTTAAGTTACTCATTAAAATACCTGTATCAATTTACATTCCCACCAGTAATGAATGTATAGCATACATTTTCTGTGCTCTACCTTAATACTGGGTTAATGGCATTTTTCATTTACTCTAAAGTCTTCCTCTTTTTGCTTCTTTTTTTCTTATTCTGCATTAAATGTTTTATAATTTACACTTCTATTATTTTAGTTATTAGCCTTAAATTTGTAGCGTATATTTTAAATGAGTCAAAATTTATATATGTTTATTCTAGTTCTGAATAAGATAACATATTTTAACTTCTATTTGAAAAACTCCTTCATAAATTCTAAGTAGTTTTTGTCTAGTATTTTAATTAAAACCATGTTTAAATACATGGAGAATTATTGTTATTTTCTTATCACAAAATATTTTCTTGGTTGACCAAAATGGACTACTGATTTCTTCTTTTATTTTACTATGTTATTTTGAATATTTTTCTGTCTTTTCAGAGAATTGTTTTTATTTCCATCTACAATTCCTGGTCTTCAACTTTTTCATTTAACAGGTTTCATAGTATTAAAATTTCATAGTATTAAAAGTAAAACATATTTACATTTATGTTATTTTAAGTTGATTGGTTTGTTTTATATAAAGATCTAATTTCAATTTCTTTTTAGAATTTTTAGGCTATGACTCATTAAAGTTTGCGATCTATTGTTGCTAATAAGTAGTGCTCTGTCAATTTATAAGATTTCTTTTTCTACAAGCTGATTCTTCCTCCATAATACTGCGGGAGCACTTAATTGAATAGTGAATGCTAAAATAGAGAAGAAAATTTACTAATCAGAATGATTTTCATCCAGAATTTGACGTAATTTTAGTTTTTACAAGAGTTCAATAATGATTACATACTTGCATAGGTTACATTTCCAAATTTCACATAAATCTACCATTTGATAATAAAGAATAATATGCCATAAAAATAAAAAAAATGAGAAAAATAGCAAAATTGATTTATTAATTTGTCCTAGCTTGGGTTTGCTCCCAAAACAGAATCTGAATCTAGGAACTGCACTTAGCTAATTCATTTGGAGAACCTATGTCAATGATCAGAAGTAGAAAGACTGGGAAGAATAAAAGAGAAAAACCCCATTTAAGGGTGAAGAATGAGTTGCATATTTCTGTGCTAAAATGGACATCATTGTTGCTGGGATACTCCAAGTGACTTTTTACCATACATCCCAGAATTGTCCATCTGAGACACAAATAAAGCGAATATGTATCAATTGACTTTTGCTGCTCATGGATCAAATTTTGTCCCAGAATTATTATATCCTTTCCACCTCCAAGTTTATACATGCAAAGAGTTCCCAAGTTTTAATAATTGAAAGGATTAAACAGACACCGCTGAGCATACTTGCATAAAGGTAATATTTGAAGGCAAACAATATGTTCCAGTAAGAGAAAGAGTGCAGAAAGTATCAGGTCCTGGATACATTCCATGCACCAGCTCCGAGAGGCCTTATTCTCTCACACACACACGTAGACAGTGCTTTTTCTGCAGCTTGAACTACCAACTTCTGAGTGAAGAATCTTGGTTGCCAAAGAGCTCAACGCAGAAGATCTAGTGAGGGTTTGCAGTACACCACAGGTCACTAAATCAAGAGAGCTGACTTAACTGATTAGGCTCATAGTAAACTACCAGTACAGAAACTGATTTGTAGATCATCAGGAGAGTTTCAACTTTAAACTGCACGTCATAAGTCTTGCACTTACCTTAGCTAAGAGTCAAAAATGGGATATCCAGGAATCCCCAGAGACAGAGATGAAGCTTTTTCAGCCCAGCTGTAAATCAGCTCTGTATCCACAGTGCATGTGGCAGAATGGCTGAGCAGGCTCCTGCAGGCATCTGCATGGTAGAGAGAGAGGCTGTCCAAGGCATAAAGCAAAAGATTTGAGATACAGCTGAGCAAGGGGTTTTCATGATAACTCTCAAATATTATCTGTCAGTATGCTAGTGATCACAAAAGGTGGGGATAAGAGTGTGTAAAATGAGGCATGAAAAATATTCAACACATAGAAAGAGGATTCAGTGTCTTTTATTGCCAGGGCCCTTAGACTATATTACTTGTATTTTATACATAAAAACTTAACATTTCTTAATAGATAGCTTTTTAGTTATCTTACAGAAACAGATCTGAAGGTGATAAAGTATCACATCTTGCCAACATCACTGTACCATTTCCAAGTTTCTTGGAGAAATTTGTTTATTTATCTTTCACAAGAGTCTTATAACACCTCTCCAAACAAAAATAATATTAACATTAATATTAATAATGAAAGGTAAGTTTTGTTTTTAAAATAGATTGATAACTAGAAGAAATAAATATTTACTGAGTATAACATATTTGTATAATTATAGTCTAGTCCCAATACGTACATAAGTTGGCAACTAGTAATAAAGAAATACCTTCAAATGAAAAATCATGATTAATACTTTGTACATTTCTTTGGGATCATCTATTAATATTTAGCATTTCCAGCCATATAGTATAGTTCTGAAATATGAGTAGCTTGAAAGTATTAGGAGTATTTTTTTGTTTATTTGTTTTGTTTTTTTTGAGATGGAGTTTCGCTCTGTCGCCCAGGCTGGAGTGCAGTGGCGCAATCTCCACTCACTGCAAGCTCTGCCTCCCGAGTTCACGCCATTCTCCTGCCTCAGCCTCCCGAGGAGTATTTTTTAAAGACAAAACTCAGTTTAACATTTTCAAAAACCCATACTTATTTAAAACGTTGAGGATTATCAGAAGATGTTCAGCATCTCTCAGTGACTCTAAGTTGGAAAAAGAAAATCCAAAGGCTCTAAAAGCTTTTACAAAATTTAGAAGAGTAATTTGGAGTGACACGGATGAATTCACAAATAATATAAATATTAGAAACTTTTAGGAAAACGTAATGCCTTTTTATATAGAAATAGTTGTGGAATTGATACAACTTCATGTTTAAATATGGGATACATATTTCACTTCTTAATTTGCGTAATTCACTCCTCCCACATAGAAAAAACAAACGTTTCTATCAATAAAGTACACAATCCTTCATGAAATTGACATGTTCTATGTTGTTGCTTTCCCATTTGGAAAATCATATGCAAATATAATATATATTACAGACTTATGCAAGTTAAAGTGGAAATATAATTGTTCAGTAAACAAATTATCTAAGTGAATTTATAAAGAAAAAGGAACTTTACTTTCATGGCAGTCGAATCTCCGTTGTAATCAGCCTACATAGGATAAATTTTGAAAGCTGTATCATAATTATCCAAATGTACACAAATGTAAATAAATATAAGAATAATGTTAAATAATTTAAGAATACAAAATGCTAGGTTATAATATAAGAATATGATAAGTGGCCGGGCGCGGTGGCTCAAGCCTGTAATCCCAGCACTTTGGGAGGCCGAGACGGGTGGATCACGAGGTCAGGAGATCGAGACCATCCTGGATAACACGGTGAAACCCCGTCTCTACTAAGAAATACTAGCCGGGCGAGGTGGTGGGCGCCTGTAGTCCCAGCTACTCGGGAGGCTGAGGCCGGAGAATGGCGTGAACCCGGGAGGCGGAGCTTGCAGTGAGCTGAGATCCGGCCACTGCAGTCCAGCCTGGGTGACAGAGCGAGACTCCGTCTCAAAAAAAAAAAAATATATATATATATATATATATATATATGATAAGTAAAATTTGAGAGGAAACTACATGAGGAATAATATTTTTTAATGGTTTCAGTGAATATGAAGAATCATAGGAAATAGTAACATATCAGTCAGGATTCAATTAGGAGACCGAACTCACACAGTAATTTGAACAAAATACTTTTTAATTATTATATAGTAGGTGATTGATTTTGAAAGAGTAAAGAGCACACAAGATAACACTCTGGATCTGAGGGAGAATATCCAAAAATATATAAACTTGAAGAAGTATCTCCCTCAAGACCTGGAAAGAGAAGGTGTGGTTAAAACTCACAAGATGGAGGAGAAATTCACTGAGTTGTCAGATCATAACTGGTTCAAAGTCAGCTGGCCAAGATGGGCACACAAGAATCTACAGGCCGGGAATGACAAACTCAAAGCCTCTCATAGTGGAACCTACGGGTTTAGGCTGGTAAGTAGGGAAGCTTAGCTGGATCTGGCAAGCTGAAGACATCCTGGTGAGGTTCTGGTAGTCCAAGGCCGGTAAGTCAATTGTTGGGGCAACTCTGAGTCTTATTGAGAGTTCATCCAAGGAGATGACACTGAAAGTCCTGGAGGTAAAGGCCACTGCTCATAGATACATAGAACAAGCAAGAAGAAAATAATTAAACACTGGAACCAGGGGGGAAAAAAAAGCCTTTCTTTCTTCTCTGTCCCTAGAATGTTCTCAACTGCCAACATTTAGCAACAGTTACAATAGAAAAATGCTTACAGAGTCTCCATTTCGCAAAGTAGTCAATGAAGAGTGCATGGGATTGGAGCTTAGAATCAATAAACTGATAACTGGCACACACTCATCTTTCTTTGCTTTAATTTGATTTGAAAAAATATGTTTAATAAATAAATTCAATTCATTTTTTTTGGAAATAAACTTTTAATATATCACTGAAAATAATTTAAATAATTATTATGTCCACACTTACATATGAGGAATACAAATCTGTGTTGACTCTTAGTCTCACGGCACAAAGTTGATAGAGGAACATTTTAGTGTACTTTACATTTACAATCATTACAACAAAAAATATGAGCAGGTAATTTAGAAAATATTAATTTACTTATAAAAAAATATGCAATACAGAGCATTCAAATTATAAACACACTGAGGTATAGTGGGAGAAGGCTAAAGAAAGGAAATCCTGGGCCCATATTATCAGGACTTCTCTGGGCCACTATCTGTTTACTGGGTTCCAAAAAAGCTAGAACCAGTTGGAGCTAAAGAGAACTTTTCTATTATTTAGATACAAATAATTAACTAATAGATATCCAATAACACCTGCATATTCAAATTCCATCATCAATATTACAAACATACTGAACAACTGTTATCTGCCAGACACTATGTATTATAAAGTAGGAGAAAACATTAAAAATTTAAAATCTTTATTAGGGAGGAATAAGTAAATACAGATAAATCCCATGTCTATTAACTAAAAAACTAGTAGCATAAAGTTGTAAAATATAATCAAATTAATGCATAATTTTATGAAATGATAATGAAAATATCTTATATAACTCAATAAGGAGATGCTAAAATATACATTAAAAAATGGGAAATAATATCAAGACTTGCTCCTCCAGATAACAAGAACTATTATAAAAATACAGTAAGCAAGACACTGTAACTTGGCATATGAATAAAGTAATAGATACAATGAACATAACAAAGAACCCAGGAAAGACTCATATTTATTTTACTTGTGAATTTTCATATGACTTATTTTAGATTTCAGATAATTGGGAAAAAATAAAATACTAAAATAAAGTGCCAGATCATTTGGTTATTTATATAGAAAACAAACAAGCAGTTGAAAATTCCAAAATATATATCTCAAACGGTCTGAGAACTAAAAAGTCAAAAATGTTTACATTTATAGACAAAATAATAGATGATCTTTATGCACTTGTGTTAGAAAAAACTTTGTTAAATACAGTAAATCAATCATGAAGCATTTATGAAAAAGTCGAAAAATTTGACCATTGTAGAAGAAATATTTTCATTCATCAAAAGCCATTATCTAAAATGTAAAATCAGGCCTCCCGCAATACTCACACCTATAATCCCAGCACTTTGGAAGGCTAAAGTGGGTGGATCACCTGAGGTCAGGAGTTCCAGACTAGCCTGGCCAAAATGGTGAAACCTCGTCTCTACTAAAAATACAAAAATTAGCTGGGCGTGCTGTTGGTGCGCACCTGTAATCCAAGCTACTTGGGAGGCTGAGGCACAGGAATCACTTGAACCCGGGAGGCGGAGGTTGCAGTGAGCCGAGATGGTCCCACTGTGTTACAGCCTGGGGGACACAGTGAGACTGTGTTTTGGAAAAAAAAAAAAAGTGAAATCACAAGCCACAAACACCAAAAAAGTATCACCACACATATTTGTAAAGAGAGATTACTATCAAGATTATGTAAACAACTTATGTAAATTAATAAGAAAAATATAAACAACTTAATAGAAATATTGATAAACATTTAGAAAGCAGGCCTTTACATAAAAGAAAATATAAATGGTCAGCACGTAGAGAAAAATACATTCACACATAACAGAAATTAGAAAAATGCAAGTAAAGCTGAAATTGGACAGGATTTGAAAGGTAACATATTGTCATAGACTGAAGATCTGAAAATACAGTGTTGGTAAAATGGTTAAGTCAAATTAATTCTAACATATAATCTTGGTAGGATCACCTTCTAAATAATGTGGAATTATCCAGTAAATTTGAGTATTTTCATAATCTACAATTTATTAATTCTAATATATGTTAATCTCTAAAATATTATGAAGACAAGATTAGATATGGATGGGTACCTATGTGAGGGAAAACAAGGAGTCTTTGAGTCAACTTTAACCATCCCTGGAATTCCATCTCTCTCAGAAATGGACCTGCATGATATCCCTTCTGAACTCCATCATTGTCTGGGAACAGCCCAGGGGAAGTGTCGACTCCATGTAAACCCAGCGTGCGACTTCACAGAGCAGCTGCTTGGTCAAATATATTTTCTGTCATTAGAGGTTTACAGGATATTTTAATGACCACCAGGGTGTACAACTTATGCCACTCTTTCTCCATATTGGTTTGTGGTACAGCTTCTCCACGGTTTCTATGTGCCATTTTGCCTGAATAAGGTTAGTGGGGTGAACTAAGGCCCCCAACACTTCAGCTGATCTCTGCCCTGAAATGAGTACACATCTCCCCCAACCACTATCTAGTCTAAATTATCTTTAAGCTTTCATTTAGGCAGGTCTACACATGCTGTGTCCCAAATCTTCATTGTTCAAACCTTGATCCTTCTATCCTTCTCAGATCAGTTTGCTGTATATGTTCATTTACACTTAAAAAATGGATCAAAGGAACATTAGGAGGCACATAAGTGGATTACTTAGATTGCACATATATTTCTTCCTTTCACCATTTTGTAAAAGCAGCTCTGTCTCCTCCTGCTGATTATACTCTGCGTTATGGGGATTCTTCTTTTCATCTGCCAGTAAAAAGTCCAAAATATTTTGGCAGCAGCTGCAACTGGTAAATCACTGACATCCTCACTTTGTTAGTGGGGAAAAGTGCAGGTGTCTTGGGGAGTAGTATTTCCAAATATACAGAGCCAATATTTGTGGGAATGGGAAGCACAAGTGCTCAGCTGAATCACTGGAAGTGATGGTAATTTGAGTCCTATTTTACCTCCAGGGTGAAAGTCCCATATGGCCTTTTGTTTGAGAATATAGCATCATATTGAGATTTTTGTATAGTGCAGTACATAATCTGACTAGTAGATCCCATTGTTACGTGCTCATCTCACAAGGTCTTTGTGAAGTGGCGTCCCAAGTTGAAGAATACGCTATGGAGGATTTCTTACCTATGTATCAGATATTACACAAGCCTCCCAGAGTGAGAGCTGAGACCTTATTCATCTGCTTTAATAGTGCTTAAAGCATCAGACGCAGTGCTTTAGTCAAGTCTACTACTCGGTTAAGCATGTGATCTTCTTGGTTAAGTCTGTGGACTTCTTCCCCCAGACCCACCAGTTTCTCCAGAAGGCAGACTGGTGAATAAATAGAAACATGGTAAGACTCACCACACTTGGTATTTTTTAAAACATATTTAAATTTAATTTTGCCTAATATTTTCTTATGATTATTTTGGGGAAGAATAAAAAGAAGATGACCTTGTGTCATCAAATCAGGGAGTATACGCTATCAATATGACATGATTTATGATACTAATTTTGATTAATTAATGATTATCGCATTGGGTAAGGTAGAGAAACTGCCAAGTTTCTCTACAGTAAACTTACTATTTTTCTATGTCCATACCCGTTTCATTGTAAATGAGTCGTAAGTCAAACCTATACTCAGTGGGAAGAAAATTGAACTCCATATCTTGGAAGGAGCAGTACCAAAGAATCTGCAGACATTTGTTACAAACATCGGAGTAATTAATAAGTATTTTGAAGAAGTTTTCTTTTTTCATGAGATGGAGTCTCTCTCTGTCGCCCAGGCTGCACTTCAGTGGCACAATCTCAGATCACTGCAATCTCTGCCTTCCGGGTTCATGCTATTCTCCTGCCTCAGCCTCCCAAGTAGCTGGGTTTACAGGCAGGTGCCACCACACCCAGCTAATTGTTGAATTTTTAATAGAGATGGGATTTCACTATGTTGGTCAGGCTGGTCTCAAACTCCTGACTTCAGGTGGCCCGCCCAACTAGGCCTCACAAAGTGCTGTGTTTACAGGTGTAAGCCACAGCGCCAAGCCGCAGATAATTTGAATCTACAAAAGTATTTTGTTTCTCCTTAAATTTTTGCATGTTAATTTTATCATTAAACTGTGGATGCACATGAAGCATTTATTACTGTGGTGTCACTGTGGTCAACCTTTGTCTTCTGCAAGACTCATGCTGAAATTTAATTGCCAATATAATGGAATAAAGGGGGGAACTTTAAGGGGTAATCAGACCATGAAAACTCCACCCACATGGGTGGGTTTAAAAATGTTAGAAAAAGGATTTCAGAATTATGTGCGCTCTCACTTTCTCTCTTCCTCTCTGTCTCTGTCTCTCCGCCCTTCTGCTCTCTGTCATGGGAATCTCCAGGCTTTCTCCCACCCAGAGAACGTTATGTGCAAGACACCATCCTGGAGGAAGAGAATAGCCCCAGCAGACATTAAACCTCCTGGAGTCTTGGCCATAGAATTCCCAGCCTCCAGAACTGTAAGCCAATACATTTATGTTATTTTAAAATCACCTAGTCTCAGTTACTTCATTATAGCAGCACAAACCAAACTAAGGCAGGTATTAATAGGGATTTTCTATTTCCCACATTATTTTTACCTTCACTATTTGAAATTCTTTAAGTAATGTTTACTTGTCGCTAATATATTTATTTATTTATTTATTTATTATATAATTTTTTTTTATTACTGCATGGTGGCAAACCACTACAAATTTAGCAGCTGAAAACAGCATACTTAATACCTCAGAGCTCTGAAGGTCAGGAGTCTGGCAAGTTGCAGCTAGGTTTTCCAGTCAGAGGACCACAAGAGTGAAATCAGAGTGTTAGCCAGGCTGAATTTTCTTTTAGAGACATTAAAAAGAAAGTTCACCTCCAAATTAATTCATCTTTTTAACAGAATCTAGCTCCATGTGGTTGTAGAGTGAGGGTCCCTTTCTATTTGCTGGCTACCAAATGGAAGTTATTCTCATCTGCCAGTGACCAGTCTCAGATTCCATTGATGTTGCCCCCAGTAAGCAATTCACTGCACCAATATGTTCCTTCATTTGAGTCAGATGGAAGAAGTCTCTCAGACTTCTTGTCAGTGGCAAGTGGTTGAGAACTCTGCTTTTAAAGGGCTTATGTGATAAGGTCAGCCTCAAACACATTGATCAGCCAAATGTATGCTTTCGTATTTGTTTTTTAAGATTGTATATATCGAGATGTACTCTTTGTCCTATAAAGTTTCATGAGTAAAAAAGTATGGCATTATATGTTCACTATTAAAGTATTATTCAGAATAGTTCTGCTGCCCTAACAAATTGCCTTTACATTACCACTTAAATTCTCAGTTCCCACTGAAAGCTGCAACCAATGATTTGTTTACTTTTACTGTCTCTGGAGTGTGCTGTTTTCCAAAGTGTGATATTAGTTGAGTCATATCTGGTCTTTTAAGGCTGGCTTCTTTCATTTAACATATGCCTTGAAGATTTATCTACATCTTTACATGTCTTAAGAACTCATTCTTTTATATTACTGAATAGTAATCCATTGTATGACTATGTAACCAGTTACCTAATAAAGGACATTTTTGTTGTTTCCAATTTTGATAATGATGCATAAAACTCCAGTACACATTTGTGTGCTGTGTTTTGTTTTTGTGTCAAGATAGTTTTTTGGATCAGTTGTGTAAATACTTTTGAGTATGATTGTTTTGTCATATTAAGACTATGTTTAATTCGGTGAGAAATTGCCAAATATTCTTCCAAAGACTATCAAATAATTTAACCACGGTAATTACCCACATGCAGTAAATAAAACTTCCTCTTCCACATTGTTCAGATTTTTTTATTTTAGCCATTCAAGTAAAAGTGCAGTGGTATTTCATTGCTGTTTCACTTTGCATTTTCCTAATGACAAGGGATGTTCTGGACTAAGTATTTTTGTCCTCCCAAAATGCATGTATGGAAACCCTAACCTCCAGTGTGATGGCATTTGGAAATGTAGCCTTTAGGAGGTAATTAGTATTAGACAAGGTCATGAGGGTGAGACCCTAATGATGGGATTATGTCCTTCTAAGAAGAAACACCAGAAAGCTTGCTAGTTCTCTCTTCCACTATGTCAGAACATAGTGAGAAGGCAGCTGTCTGCAAGCCAGGAAGAGAGTCCTCAGCAGAAAACTGGCAATCACCTTGATCTCGTATTTCACAGCCTCCAGAAGGGTGAGAAATAAATTTCTGTTTTTCAGGCCACCCAGTCCATAGTATTTTGTTATAGCAGCCTTTGTTGACAAAGACAGATGTTGACTATCTTTTTAGATGCTTATATTTCCCTTGTTGATCTTTTTCAGTGAGTTATCTGCTTATATTATTGGCTAAAATTTTAATTTTAATTGAGTTAATTTCTTACTTTTGAGTCTGAAGGGTTTTGTGTGTATAATTTGGATATAATTCCTTCTCAGGTACATGTTTTGCACTTAATTTCTGTCATTTTGTGGCTTGACTTTATTCCACTAGTGTCTTTCACAAAACAAATTTAGTTTTAATGAAGTCCAACTTATCAATTATTTCTTTCATTGGCTGTACTTTTGATGTTGAATCTAAACACTCATCACCAAACCCAAGGTCATACAGATTTTCTCCTTTGTTTTATTCTGGATTTGTTATAGTGTTAAAATTTAGAAGTAATATGTGAGCATTTTGAGTAAACTTTTGTATAAAATATGAGGCTGTTTAGAGGTTCACATTTTTTACATATGGGCTTTCAAATATTTCAGGAAATTTTATTAAAAAGAATATTTCTTTTGAATTGAATTGCCATCTCACCATGGTCAAAAATTAGTTTACTATATTTGTGTGCATCTCTTCCTGTGCTTTCTATTCTGTTCCCTTCATCTGTAAGTTTATTCTTTGCCAATACAGTACTTTAATTACTTTAGATTTATAGTAATTCTACTATTTAGGTAGTACGAATCCTCCAATTCTCTAACTCTGTTCTTCTCTCTCTCTCTCTCTTTTTTTTTCGTAGATATATTCCAGCTACTCAAGTTTTTTTTTTTTTCCATTTTATATTAACATTAAATCTGTTTGTGAATTTCTACAACTAGTGGCTGAGATTTTTGACTGACATGACCTTGAGTTTATAGTTTCAACTGGAAAAAATTTATATCTTAAAATTTATTCTTCCAATGCAATAAAATGCATATAATTTAAATAGATCTTTTGTTTCTTTAATCAGAATTTTACAGTTTTCCATATGTAGATTCTATACATATTTTGTTAAATTTAAACCTAAAGATTTCATTGTGGTGGTGGTGTTGCTATGTAAATGTAATTCTTCTTAGACGTAAAACCACATTAATGCAGGTATATAAGAAAACTATTTTTCTATATTCACCTTATATCATTCTCTCTTGTGAAACTTATTCTCAGTTTAGAGAAATTTCAGGTAATTATTTGAGGATTTCTACATAAACAATTGTATTATCCAGAAATAAGATAAATAATGAGTTTTGTTTCTTGCTTTTTAATATGTACACATTTTTGTTCTTTTTTTCTTGTCTAATTTTAGCAGCTGAAACTTTCAATAGGAAGTTGAATAGTTGTGATAAGATAGGACATCCTAGCCTTGTTCATTTTTGTTTGTTTTTATTTTTTTCCATTATATACATATATGTAATATGTATATTATATATATAATATGTACATACCATGTTTAATACCACACATACACATGCACATATATCTCTGTGTGTATGTGTGTTGTGAAACACTATTTTCATATACAAATATATAACAAAATTATTGTTACAGTCAAAGGAATTAACACATCCATCTCCTCACATAGGTACCTGTATATATGTGTATGTATGTGTGTATGTTAATAGCATTTGAAAACTATTTTCTTAGCATTGTTTTTGATCTTAAGAGAAAATCATTGTGTCTCACTATTAAGTATAATATTAACTGTAGGCTTTTTGTAGATATGCTTTATCAAATTGAGGAAATTTCCTGTAATAGTTTGCTGAGAGTTTGTAACATTTATGGCTGTTTGATATTGATAACAGTTTTATTTGTATCATTTTATATTACCATTTTTCTTTTTGAGTTTGTTGATACAGTAGATTATAAGGATTAATTTTCAAATGTAGAATGAGATTTCCTTAGAAGTAATAAATACCATGTGGCTATGGTATATAATTCTCTTTAAATATTGTTAAATATGCTTTGTGTCTGTATTCATGAGAGATATTCAGCTGGCAGTTTTGGTTTCTTGAGATGACATTATTTTATTTTGGTATTAGGGGAATCCTGACCTCATAGAATGAATTAGGAAGTGATCATTCTGGTTCTACTTTTAGGTAGAGATTATTGAAAATTACTGTTACTTCTACTTTAATTCACTAGTGAAACCATCTTAACTTAGTGCTTTCTATTTAAGGTTGATTCAATTTATTTATCTATCTAGAGACAAGGTCTTGCTCTATCATCAAGGCTGTAGTGCAGCGGCATAAACATAGTTCACTGCAGCCTTAAAATTCTGGGCTTAAGCAATTCTCCTGCCTTAGCTTTCCAGTAGCTAGAGCTATAGGCACATACCAGTATGCTGGGCTAATTTCTAAATTTTTTTATAGAGATAGGGTCTCACTATGTTGCTTATGCTATAAATCATATATATATGTAATATATGTATATATGTACATATCATGTACATATTATACATACATATATATGAGTGTGTGTGTGAGAGAGATTAAATAGTATTTTTCTTCTCCCTTCTTTTTTTTTTTTTCTTTGAGGTGGACTTTCACTCTTGTTGCCCAGGCTGGAGTGCAATGGCGTGATCTCTGCACACCACAGCCTCCCCCTCCCTGAATCAAGCAACTCTCCTGTCTCAGCCTCCCAAGTAGCTGGGATTACAGGCATGCATCACCACACCTGGCTAATTTTTTTTTTTCATTTGATAGGTTTATTTATTTATTTTGAAGATTCTTATTTCTTTTTACTATCTTTTTTTTTTTTTTTTTTTTACACTTTAAGTTCTAGGGTTATAGCGATACGGTTTGTTACATGTATACTAGTGTATGTTGGTGTGCTACACTTGCATCGCTCATCATTTATCAGATCCCGATACCCAATGCCATCCCTCCCTTCCCCCTCCCATAATAGGCCCCAGTGTGTGATGTTCCCCTTCCAGGAGTCCATTGATCTCATTTATTTCAATTCCCACCTATGAGTGAGAACATCGCGTCTTTGGTTTTCTGTCATGCGATAGTTTGCTGAGAATGATGGTTTCAGCTGCATCCATGTCCTACAAAGGACACAAACTCATCCTTTTTTATGGTTGCATGAAGTATTCCATGGTGTATATATTGCCGCATTTTTCTTAATCAGTCTGTCACTGATGGTTGATTCAAGTCTTTTAATTTTTGTATTTTTAGTAGAGACAGGTTTCTCCATGTTGGTCAATCTGGTCCTGAACTCCTGATCTAAGGTGATCTGCCCAACTCAATCTCTCAAGGTGCTGGGATTACAGGCATGAGTCACCGCACCTGGTCTTTTCTCCGTTCTTTTAACTTATCTATGTGTTGATATTTTAAATGGATTTGTTGATACCGGGTGATACAGTTTGGATCTCTGTACCTATCCAAATCTCCTGTTGAAATGTAATCCTCAATGCTGGAGGTAGGGCCTGTTGGGAGGTGATTGAATCAGGGGGATGATTTCTCATGGTTTAACACCATTCCCCTAGTGCTGCTCTTGTGATAGAATTCTCACGAGATGTGGTTGTTTAAAAGTGTGTATCTCTCCTTATCTTGCTCCCGCCATGTGAGGTGCTTGCTTCGCCTTTGCCTTCCACCATAATTGAAAGCGTCCTGAGCACCCCCTGCCCCCGCACAGGAAGTCAAGCAGAAGCTAACCTGCAGAACTGTGAGCTAATTAAACCACTTTTCTTTATAAATTACACAGTCTCCAGCATTTCTTAATAGCAATGCAAGAATGGACTAATACAACCGTATATATTTGGGTATGGTTTACGGGAATTAACTTTACTTTTATGCCCATCTATTTACTTAAAAAAAAAAAAAATACCATTCTGCTACCTGTTTACTATTTGTTCCCTTTATTCTTCGTTGTTCTTTTCCTATTTTTTGGTTTTCTCTGTGATTGATCAATTTTAACTATTCTATTTATCTCCTTTATTGGGTTATTATTCAAGCTTATTTTTAAAAAAGGTTTTTTGTGTATCTTAGGATTTATAACATGTATTATAAAATGGTCTGAGGACTCCTTCAAATAATACGAAATTGCTGCACATGTAGGGGAAGAACCTTACATTCCCAAATCATTCTTTTCTTCCCTTGTTGTCTGACATTTCCCTGTACATACACTATAAAAACATATCACAGTATAGGTCAGGCGCAGTGGCTCACGCCTGTAATCCCAGCACTTTGGGAGGCCGAGGAGGCAGATCACCAGGTCAGGAGATCAAGACCATCCTGGCTAACACGGTGAAACCCCGTCTCTACTAAAAATACAAAAAACTAGCCGGGCGAGGTGGCGGGCGCCTGTAGTCCCAGCTACTCGGGAGGCTGAGGCGGGAGAATGGCGTGAACCCGGGAGGCGGAGCTTGCAGTGAGCCCAGATCGCGCCACTGCACTCCAGCCTGGGCGACAGAGTGAAACTCCATCTCAAAAAAAACAAAACAAACAAACAAACAAAAAACAAAACAAACAAAAAAAATCACAGTATAATGTATGGTATGTCTGGTAATACATAGTTTATATCGCCCTATTTATGTTGAGGTCTTACATCTCGGAGATTCTGCAAAGAGAGTCTGTCTCCTGAAGTCGTCCTAGCTATATTCCAATGTTATTTGTATTGAAATCTTACAAGTTTATTAGCTTTGTGTTAGTGATTGGGTCTTTCTTTGATGGTCTAATTGGGTCTCAGTTTTCCTAGGTACTGTAAACCTGTTTATTAAGTGTACGGCTTTCACCAATGTCACTGTTCCTCCACCACGTGTATCACTGTTCCAAGCACATACTCCTTCTCTTTTCCTAGCTGAGTTGGATTTCTCTTCTGCTCTGAAACTATAACTTTTTGGGTTTTGCTTTGTGTTGCCATTTTCTCTGTAGATTAAAGCTTTCCTCCAAAAAACAGATGAGGAGATGAATAGAGGCAGAGTTTCTTATGGGCATATTATTTTGGAATATTTGTAATAAAAAATAATTTGTAGCAGATAAATGCTTTCTAACCATTAAAGGAAAAGTATATGTTACACTGCTAAGTATAAACACTATTTTATGAATCTATAAATCTAGGAACTAATAAACAAGATAGTGTTTACTGCTAGTGGTCAATTAGTATATTGCTTTCCTCAGCCAGTTAAATGACTAAATCAAATGTAATTTAGATTTTTTATTCTTATAAAACACTAATAATCTCTAGAATTGAAAAGCAGTCAAGACATGAGTAATTTTTTTTATATGTATACAATTTCACCTTTCATAATATTTTAGTTAAAAATAAACAATAATGTAGATTATGAAAAATCTGTGTTCTGGTGAAAGCCAAGACCGCAGTAATGCCTTTTAATACACTTAAAATGTACATAAAATATACATCTTGAGATATAACTTTATTTTTTATTATTTCAAGTCATTCACATTTACTTTTTTTCCTTTTTATAGACATAAAAAGGCAATTTGGAAAATATTAAAAATTGATGCTATTATAATTATTTTATTATTTATTCTGTTTACAAAGTGGACTCCCATTATACATAATAAATTACTTCATATATACCAAAAGAAAGACAAATAGGTCACAGCAAAACGACACAGTATGTCAACAAAGGACACATTTTCAAAAAAAAAGTTGAAGTAACTACATAAATATTTGACAGCTTAAGAAGCAATTGTATAAAGAACTTCTTTGGAGATTATTTTTTACTCTTTGGACAACAAATTTTATCAAAATATTCAAAAATTAGAATAGATTTTTGCTTCTTCCTTTATGAGGGAAGAAGTATTGATCTTTTTTAAAGCAACTTTAAAGTTAATAAAATAACAATTTAAAAGGTCGACTTATATATGCATCCAAATGCTTCCAGCAAATATCTTTACATGTTTTGGTGATCTTTCATTATTTTGGGTGATTATTGTTAAGCCTTACTCACAAACTAACAGGGCAAAAAGGCTACAGAAACAACAACAAAAACCATGATATGTTAACTATCACCGCAGTATTCTAAATAACAGAATAAAAAGGGAATTTTTGTTTTATCTAATAAGATTGGATGCCTATTTGAAAATGGAGAAGTGGATGAACAAATACTTGTTCCTCTACTTTGCCGTAAAAGTCCAGCAATTTTACATTTTAATAAAGACTTTTTTTTTTTTTTCTTTTCCAGAAAGCACACTACATTTGCCTTGGGTGTCGGAAGACAGATGTTTATAATAAAGAATTGACAATGTTTTGCAAAAAAACACATTAAATACTTTGATTCCTAGAGCAACTCATTTCCTTATGTGACAAGCAGAGATGAGAATGTATTTGACTTTTTTGTTAATACCAAGTCACCATGTTGCTCATTTTTACAACTTTCTTTATTGTGTGCTTTTGTAGAAACTTGACAGAGTTTTTTAGTGGTTGTTACATAATATCATCATGAGCAACTACTGTTGTTAGGCAAACTCAAATAAGGCTAGCGCTGAAATGGCAAAGTTGGATTTTTAGGTTTAGCCAAGATCTATAAAAAAATAATTTAACTGGAATAATGAAGCTGTACTTATTAAAATATGAGATAATATATAAAATATGATATATATACTTAACTTCAAAGCATTTTACTAAACATTTGTTTATACTTCTTTGCAATCTTTTATTTAATGAGAAACCAGATCTATCTTCCAAACACAATTTTTTAAATTATAAAACTTATTTAAAAAGGAAAGAATATGATTCCATTTACTTTTTCCATTTATCAAATCTTCTTTACTGACCCCACAATTTTTCATAGTTTGATTACATAAATAATATGACTAGTCTTCTCTGCATTTGAGGCAGTAGAAGAGAAAGAGATTGAATTTTAAATAGAGCATAAAATATATTTTCAGGGGCAATAATTCTCTTTGTGGGAGGATCAAAATCCATTTGTTTGATGATCCTCCCACTCTGTGTTCCAACTGAGCTATGAAGTCTGAAGCAATTAGCCTGAAATGTAGGAAATAGATGGCTAGGGCACTTAGCAATATGACACAGGAAGCTAATGTAGAATGGACCCCTCCTAGGCATATCAAAAATACACAGAAATTCTGGGTAATATGTTTTTAAAATAATCTTTCACAGTGGAAAAAAGGGGAAAAAATCAATTGCTTAAATTAGTTTCAGTGTATTAAATTAAATTATTTTGGGGTATTTTTGAATTAAATTAATATTGTGTAGAAGTTTTGTTTACTTTTTATTACATGGACTATTTTCTAATGGTGTTTATCCAATTATAAGTTAACTTGTTGATTTTTATCTAGGATAGATGAAAATAGCAGATGTACAGTAGATATAACAACCATAAAAGTTACTGTCTTTGTGTAGATCATTAATCAGTTCTGTATATTACTCAGAGATTGTACTCTAATAGTTCCTTATACAATTTGTTATTCATAGTTTATTTTTCAAATTGTCATTTGAAACTGTCTTAGCATTTTACTAGGTCTTTTATTAATAAGGCCAGTAAAATCATTAAAACATATTTATTTTTTATTTGAATGAGTGCCATTTTTGTCAATTTTTTGTAAATTATACTTAGCAGCATTTATCAGAGTGAATCTTCTATTGTAAAGGTAAATTTTGATGTTGAAAACGTGTTAGTTTTTTTTTTTTTTCGTGCTTGTGTACTAGATTACACTATAAGTGAGAATTTCTTATGATTTCAAAGTTTCTATTCTGGAATCTAGGGCTTACATGATAATATTCACTAAAATATTTCTAAAAATCTACTGAGAAATGTTGAGAACTAATTTCCTCGTCAAAAGCTAGACGCATGAAAAAACTGTGCTTTCTGTGAAATCAGACCTAGAAAAATATCTTCCTAAACTGGATAAACAAAGCAGAAATGTAATTTGTCATCCATCCAAAACTTAGGAAAATAAAAGTCACAAAAGAGAAATTTAAAACACAAACTTAATTATAAGAGAGCATAGAGCATTCTAGATTTATGCTACTTGGTGATATAAGAAGCCCAAATATAGAATTTAAAATTAAATTTCTTTGGTCCTGAAACCTGTTTTGCAAAAGCAAATTCCACAACACTCTGTAGGCATAGATACATAACAGCCTAACACACACAATAGACAAACTTCGTGTACAATAGAAAAGTTAAAATAACACATTAAACAAATTATTTTAAAAGAAAGTTAATGTAAAAACTAATTAGAAAATCAATAAACAGAGACCTGAGAACATTCTGAATGATATGGAATATATATATATTTAAAGGAAAAACATAGACATCTGTATGAAATGAATTAACAATGTAAAAATAAATCAAGAGATTTAACACTGTAAGTAGAGGCATTACTTTATGTTCAAAGTTTGGTTAGTGTGAAATAGATATTTAAGAACCAAGTTCAGGAAACTAGTTTAGAAATTATTCAAGTGTGAATAAGAAAGCCTAGATTAATATTTTGGGCACACATTGACAATATGTGAAACTCTGAGAGCTTTAACTAACCCTCTGCAACTCACATTTCCTTTTAAAAAAGGGAAATATTAATAAACCATAAAATTGTTATGAGAATTTACTGTAAGAAAAACCAAAACGCAAAGTCCCATCCAATAGCATCAAAACTAATCTTAGCTTTAAATATTATTACTAATACTATTGTCATCATTCAACT
Organism: Papio anubis; assembly: GCF_008728515.1. NCBI lineage: Eukaryota > Metazoa > Chordata > Mammalia > Primates > Cercopithecidae > Papio > Papio anubis. The sequence continues at coordinate 128,083,593 of NC_044977.1, forward strand.
CTTCATGGAAGTTAATTCTGATACTTACGGAGATTTTACCATTTACCTAGAGAAGGTAAATTATTTTGCACAGAGTTTGTCTTTGGCACGTAAGATGACATTTCTTGAAAAAATATGTTATCTGAAACTAATTTACACATAGTACAAAACAGCTGCATCAAGGTATCATAAATTACTGCCAAATGTAATAAAAACAGCTATGCAGACACAAAATATTTATATTATCTGCCTATATTAGTCCTAAATCAATTATTTAAAAAGGGTGATTAGGGTGATTACAAATAAAATCTCTTCATATTTCTTTGTAACACAGGCATGAATACACCTGAGTGAAAGCGTTTGTGTAAGAATAAAATGTGAGTATAAATATAAAATTAGAACATTCATTACTAATTTATTATTATTATTATTATTATTATTATTATTATTATTATTATTTTAGACAGAGTCTCATATTGTTGCCTGGGCTGGAGTGCAGTGGTGCGATCTTGGCTCACTGCAACCTTCACCTCCCGGGTTCAAGAATTCTCCTGCCTCAGTCTCCCAAGTAGCTGGGATTACAGGTGCCCATCACCATGCTAAGCTAATTTTTTGTATTTTTAGTAGAGACAGAGTTTCACTATGTTGGCCAGGCTGGTCTCAAATGCCTGACCTCATGATCCACCCGCTTCAGCCTCCCAAAGTGCTGGGATCACAGGTGTGAGCCACTGCACCTGGCCAAAATTGTTTTTTAATGTCAGTGTTTCTGTGGTTATCAATGAATGATCTACAGAAGCACATATAAAAATATTTCCCATCAGAATTGTCACAAATAAATTTTTCTAGGTATTATCAGGTGTTTTAAAAGGAATGCAAACAATTCTCTTCACTTGCTAATCAAAAAAGTTATATAAGATTCAGCCTTTATTATCCCTAGATTAATGATAAATCTGACACATCTCGTTTCTATGAATGTGAGGTCATTAATTTTAATGACTTTATTATTATTTTAAACTTTTGGGGGGATTTTTTTTGTTTCCTCTCAACTGTGTTCTCTTTCATTATTCTTTTCTAAATATTTTCACATTATGAAACTCAAATTTCTTTTTTGATTGAATTTATTACTGAGTTTTAGCACTTAGATACCTTTGTGTTAGAACTGCCACAATCAGGACACAGAACAATTCCTTCATCCTTAATAACTCTATTATGCTGTCCCTTCAACCCTATCCTCTTGCAACCACTGTTCTGATCTCTGTCGTTATAATTTTGGTTTTTTGAGAGTGTTGAAAAATACAAAAATAAGGTATGTAACTTTTGTAACTGACATCTTTTACTCGGTGAAATTCCTTTGAGATACATCCAAAATACTACGTGTACTGAAAATTTATTTCTTTTTTAGTGCAGTATAGCATTTGTCTGCATACAAGGGTTTATTTATTCATTTACCTATTGGAGGCAGTTTAGGATATTTACTATGTGGGAAAATTGTGAAGAGAACCAGAGTACAGTTAGAGGTGAGCGATTTCTGTTGCCACTAACTTTATACCACTTGTTGATCTAGTTGCATGGTTCATAGTAGTATCCAACAGAAAAGGAAGTTATGCATTTACCCTTGCTGTTCAAATAATCTGAAAAATGTTCATAGACTGATGTAAGCCTGAACAACCTATCATTTAGAAAACATCACACAGACACTGAGAAAAAGTATGCAATAAGAAGCCAGTCTTTTATTGTTGAAAAAGGAAGTGTACTTTTAGCCAAAGTGCAGATTTAACACAAGACGTTCTGTGCCAGACTAATTGTGTCATTATAGGTTAAAAGGCCCACGGAAATATAACCTGGAAGAATTCCACTCTAAAAGTCAAGGATCCACATGTGAGTTTAGTACTAGGGAAAGTGGTATTTTCCTTCAGAATTTCAGGAATCTCTAGAAACTAAGAACACCTGCACCAGTACGCTTGAAGCAAATGGGCAAAGTGATGGGCATGCCAGTGACTAAACAGAACAGATTAATAAACCCTTGAGTTTTGGAAAATATTAAGTAAAAGGACATCTGGAAAGAATAATTCTGAGAAGAAGAGTTTTAAGTAGGTAAGTGTGTATGTTGGGGGTTGACTAAACGTAAGTGCTATCTAAACATTAAGAAGGAGTTTATTTTACAATCTCATGTTGCTGAGAGGATTCAAAGGCAAACAGGTATGTGTTACGCAACTACAGTGAATTCATTTTTGACAAAGGTGCAAAGAATACACACTGGTGAAAAGACAGTCTCTTCGGCTGGGTGTGGTGGCTCATGCCTGTAATCCAGCACTTTGGGACACTGAGGAGGGTGGATCACGAGGTCAGGAGTTCATGACCAGACTGACCAACATGGCGAAACCCCGTCTCTACTCAAAATACAAAAATTAGCCAGGCGTGGTGGTGGACACCTGTAATCCCAGTCACTCAGGAAGCTGAGGCAAGAGAATCACTTGGACCCAGGAGGCAGAGGTTGCAGTGAGCCGAGATCGTTCCACTGCACTACAGCCTGGGTGACAGAGCAAGACTACATCTTAAAAAAAAAAAAAAAAAAAAAAAAAAAAAAAAAAAAAAAAAAAAAAAAGACAAGACAGTCTCTTCAATGAATGGTGTTGAGAATACTGTGTATCTATAGGCATAAGACTGAAAGTACGTATAAAAAAATCAAATCAGCATGGATTAAAGACTTAAATTTAAGACCTCAAACTGTGAAACTACTATAAAACAAACAAACAGAAAAACACACAATGGAGAAACTCTCCAGGAAAAATTTTAGTCTTGGCAAAAATTTCCTGAGTAATTCCACAGAAGCACAGGCAATCAAAGCAAAAATTGACAAATGGGATTGCATCAAGGTAAATAACTTCTGCACAGCAAAAGAAACAATCAAGGGAAGAGACAACCCACAGAATGGGAAAAAAATATTTGCAAACTACTCATTTGATGAGGGATTATTACCCAGAATATATGAGGAGCTCAAGAAACTGTATAGGAAATAAAGCTAACAATCCAATTAAAAATGGGAAAATATTTGAATAGCCATTTCTCAAAACAAGATGTACAAATGACAGGCATATGAAAAGGTGCTCAACATCATTCATTATCAGAGTAGTGCATATCAAACTACAATGTGATACCATGGCACCCAGTTAAAATGGTATACAAAAGACAGGCAATGACAAATGTTGGTGAGAATGTGGAGAAAAAGGAAACCTTGTACACTGCTGATGGGAATGTAAATTAGTACAACTATGGAGAACAATTTGGAAGTTAGTTAAAAAACTAAAAATAAAGCAATGATATGATCCAGCAATGTCACTGCTGGGTAAATGCTCAAAAGAAAGGAAATCAATATTTTGAAGAGATATTAGCACTCCCAAGTTTGTTGCAGCACTGTTCACAATAGCAAAAATTTGGAAGCAACCTAAGTGTTCACTAACAGATGAATAAATAAAGAAAGTGTGGTAGATATACACAATACAGTACTATTCAACCACAAAAAATGAGATTCTGTCATTTGCAACAACATGGGTGGAACTGGAAGTCATTATGTTAAGCGAAATAAGCCAGACACAGACAAAACTACATGGCATGTTCTCACTTATTTGTGGAATCTAAAAGTCAAAATAATTTAACTCATAGAAACAGAGAGTAAAATGATGGTTACCAGATGCTGGTAAGGTTAACTGGAGCAAGGTGGGGTTTGGAAGGTTAACAGGTACAAAAAAGTAGTTAGAAAGAATGAATGAGACTTAGTATTTGATAGCACAACAGGGTGACTATAATCAAAATGTATTAATTGTACTTTTTAAATTAATAAATAACTGAAAGACTGAAAGAGTAATAAATAACTGAAAGAGTACAGTTGGATTGTTTGTAGCACAAAGGATAAATACTTGAGGGAAAGTATGTACCATTTCCCATGATGTGATTATTATGCATTGCGTGCCTGTATCAAAACGTATCATGTACTTCATAAATATATACACCTACAATATACCAATAATAATTAAAATTAAATGGTAAAACAAATGCGTATGTGTTAATATTTATATACCTTTATGATAGAGACAGGAGGCAGCCAAATGCCTAGGCAGATAGGGGCAGGTACCTGGTGAAACCCCACCTCAAAACCAAAAACACTTTAAAGCCTGAAAGCCAAGCTATAAGTTAAATCCTCAGACTGGACTGAGAACTTGTCTTCCTGTTTAGCATGCTTTCTTCTGATTGACCCCCACCCTTCACCTATTTTAAATATACTTGCCCTTTTCTTACTGGTTTTCTGTACTGTCACGCCAGTCTTTGAGTAGTGTCTTTGCTTTAACCTTTTTTGCATACTCACAAACCAATCTCCATGTACTCACCATTCTGTGCTTATAAAAATCCCACACTCAGACAGTAGAGGAGGAGATAGCCTGACTTTGGAGAAGAGGCGACCTGACTTTAGGGAAGATTACCTTCCCTTCCTGTCCCCTCTCTAGCTCCCCTCTGTACTGAGAGTCATTTCATCATTCAATAAAAGTCTCCACCTTCACCATCATTTGATCATCCATATGACCTCATTCTTCTTGGACACAGGGCAAGAGCTCAGTACCCACCAAGTGTGGATACCCAGAAAGGCTGTCACACCAGTCCTTTGCACTCATCAGGAGAGGGCAGCAGCCCACGTGATGAGGCAAGGAGCCAACTCAGCTGCCAATACACTGCTATCTGTGTTTTGAACTAAAGGAGCACTGTAACACCTGCTCTGGGTCTTCAGGGTTGTGGGCACCCTCACCTGGACACTGCTATGTTCTCAAGACCACCACAGGCCCCACATGGAGTTTGCTCCTGTGTCAGTGCCTGGAGCAGCCAGCCAGATTCTGCACTTGCTCACTCATGTGCTCCCTCCCACAAAGAGTTGAGCACAGTGGGCTGAATAGATGGGGCACTCCTTTCATAATTCTGACAAAGAGCCCTAGAAAAATCCTGCATCACTTAGGTCCTAGCACTATGACTTATTACCATACATTACACTTTGATTCATCATCAGATAAATATTAAAAAAAAAATAAACCCTCTTGCAATGACACCCAAATAGGTCTAACTCAGATATAATCTAAAAGTATACATTAGGCTGGACATGGTGACTCATGCTTGTAATCTTAGGATTTTAGGAGGCTGAGGTGGGAAGATCTTTTGGGCCCTGGATTTCGAGTTTACAGTGAGGTATGATTGTGTCAATGCACACTAGCCTGGGTCACAGAGTGAGACTCTGTCTCCAAAAATATATAGAGATAGATATTCAGATATATATATTACTGAGCAGGAGAGTTCTCCCTGCTGACTTTCCATTTATTACATATTGTTATTGTCATCTCTTAATGCTTTCAGTTTTCTATTTTTATTTAAGGATAAACTTGAACCGTATTAGGAATAAAAGAAAAAATATTCTTTTAAAATTTTTGTATTTGAAGTTTATAATTTTCTAAGGCAACTCAAATATCTTTGACAAAAAATAAACATAGTGACCACTTTAAGCAGGTATAGCTATGTTTTTTCAATTAATATCACAAATATATACCTAAATTTGTCAACAGATTCTGTGAAATAGTTTATTCATTCCATATACATTATTTTTTCTGGGAGGAATTATGATGTTGTGAAAGGAAAGTAAAATATGACAATTTTTAAAAAGAATTATATTCACAAAATATAAACATTTCATCTATATCTATATTTCTCCATGACCAAAGTATATTTTCTGACTTCTTAGTGAAGATAAACATTTTATTTCTCTCATATAATCAATAAATTATTAGTAACAAAATGAGGTTACCATCTTAAACTATCTGTTAGTACAAAAAATAAAAATATACATTAGGAATATTTGGTGATTTTGAGATTAAGGTTTGGGGTTGTTGTGTCAGAATATTGTAGGCCACTTACATTGTTTTGTCTGGTCAACCTTCCTCACTAATACTGGCATTATAACTTCGCCATTTTGGTAAATTTTTCTTCTATCACTGACAGCATACATATCAAATAGGTGTTACCAGATTCTTTAAAACCCCATCTCTTTTAGTGAAATATAGACACGAACTGAAAATATTCTTGGATTATTTAAATCGATATCTTTAAAAACTTCCTTTAAGGAACAGGTATATGTGAAGTTCAGACCATTTAGTTTGCAGTTGTCACACATATTTATAAAAACTTCATCTGTAATGGAAACAAATAAAACAACCATTGGTATAGTTTGGCTCTGGGTTCCCACCCAAATCTTATGTCAAGTTGTAATCTTCACTGTTGGGGGAGGGCCATGGTAGGAGGTAAATGGATCAAGGAGGTGGATTTCTCCATTGCTGTTCTTGTGATAGTGACTGAGTTCTCATGAGATCTGGTTGCTGAAAAGTGTGTAGCACTTCCCCCTTCTTCCTCTTTCTCCTGTTCTTCCATGTGAAGATGTGCCTGCTTTCCTTTTGGCTTCTTCCATGATTACAAGTTTCCTGAGGCCTATCCAGCCATCCCAGCCATGCCTCTTGTGTAGCCTGCAGAAATATGAGTTAATTACATATCTTTTCTCCATAATTTATCCACTCTTAGGAATATCTTTATAGCAATATGAAAATGGACTAATACAACCGTGTTGAAAAAAAGCAGAGACTTAAAAAAGAAGAGAGAGCTCTGATGGTTTTCAGTTTCATATTATCCATTGCCACTGAAGAGTAGCTCTCTCCCTGTTCTTCACTAAGATTTATCCTTTTATCTTTTTTATGAGAGAGATTCCAGCATCCTTTCCAAACCGATACCACATAGATATTAGATAACATTTAAATTCAATAGCTTGAATTCAAAATAATTAAGACTGTTATGAAATTATAAGACCATGTCTTAAGAATCTGTTTTATCAGTGGTGTATGTGTGGCATTATGTACCTTTAATATTCATTCTGTGAAAAATAAGATATTTCCCAGAATTATGCTCATTTAAATACACCAACTCACTTGGAGATGACTGAATTAAGATAACAAAATCCTTCTTGCATTTGTAAATGCTAATATTTCTTTCTTTCTTTTTTTTTTTTTTTTCCCGAGATGCAGTCTCACTCTGTCCTCCAGGCTAGAGTGCAGTGGCTTCATCTCGGCTCACTGAAAGCTCCACCTCCCGGGTTCATGCCATTCTCCTGCCTCAGCCTCCCAAGTAGTTGAGACTACAGGCGCCCGCCACCACGCCCGGCTAATTTTTTGTATTTTTAGTAGAGACGGGTTTCACCGTGTTAGCCAGGATGGTCTCGATCTCATGACCTGGTGATCTGCCCACCTCGGCCTCCCAAAGTGCTGGGATTACAGGCGTGAGCCACTGCGTCTGGCGTAAATGCTAACATTTCTAACATGAGAGGCTGGATTAATAGTTTTTTGGCCTTTGTATTATAGAAATAGATTCTGTAATTTACGTTTCATTTGAAGAACAGTAATTTGAAGTTTAATATTTTTTACTTTAAATGATACATTCTCCAATGCATTTGTTATTAATATTTGAATGCTGTTTGAAGTTTGTGGCAAGCAATCGTTTTCCTTAAGAATAACACTAGATTTACTGTATAATATGAAAACATTATTTTATAGCAGTCACTGAAGTTAGAATTAGTCTGTAATATACTTGCATCATCAGTTGGTGCATTAAGATTCTTCAGCAAATATTCCATCTTTCATTGTAGGTAAATAAAAACACATATTCCTTTTCAGCAGTTTTACAAATGCTGAAGTGCTTAAGAGCTAATGGTAGATTTGCACTAGCTTCCATGATCCACTAAGTAGCATTTTCAAGCTAATGATCTGAAGAGTAAACATATGTCAGTGTAAGATCATTGGTTTCTTACTTGGTTTAAAAGATTCTTTTTTAGACAAACTATTTAAACTTTATAATACAAAATGAATAAAACATTTTGTCTGATATTTTTATTTTAAAAATCTTGAGAAACACCTTAGGTCCCATAAACTTAATTCTGATTATTATTGATCTTACTATTAAATGTTTCAAGTTGCCTACATCACTTTTTTATTTTTTTAGAAGTATATGGAGAAATATTTGGTTTCTCTGTATTGAACCCTCTCCGGGAATTTTATACTTTTAAGTTAGAATTGTATATCGTAATCTAACTCATAGATACACATAGTTTTACTCAAAATCAGATAGTTATATCAGAAGATATAAAAAAGTGAATATAATTATTTTTATTTTCCTTTACCTTTTTTTCATTATAATGTTTGTGCAAAAAATAAGCATAACAAGAACAGTAATAAGATTAAATACAATTTCTAATTTTTGTACTTGGGCTATCTTGGTATGACAATTACTAGTAACTGCACAGATATATGTAAACAAACTAGCTATGGTTTCAGGGCAAAGCATCATTACTCACATGTTAAGCACAATATCAGCATTCTTCTCAACTTTGATGTTTTAATTTAAATATACAGTGTGAAGAGGTTATCACCTGAGGCCAAGGAATCCAAATATGAATCTTCTGTGACCCAGCAGGCCTAAAATTACCATAATATTTTTAATGTATTAATACATATTTAGTGAAATCCTTCTGAAAAGAGAAATCTCTGTAGGCAAGTATCATATAAGCCAATTCTGTTGTAGATATCTCAAAGACAAAATTATTTAAAATATCTCAGGACTCTTAAATGTTAGTATCTGTTCTCACCAAATCCCAATAAGCTATTGAATTATAGTAGCCATAAAAAGCCAGACTGTGCTTAAGGATCATTGTCCTAGTCCAGCTATCAAAGACATGTGAGCCCTATTTGGGCAAATAACTAGAGCTGGTGAGTATGGTCTAATAAAGTAAATCATAAAATCAGGGATTACATACAAAGTTGTTATTATTTAAGAACTAGGCAATAAAATAATAAGATTGCAAGTCTGATGTGATATTTTTAAAGTATATTGAATTGAATGTCCAGGACACAGATTATAAAATTGAAAGAAGCCAAATAAAATAAAAAATCATGTTAAAACTCTTACAATGACTAAGGGTCATGGTCTCATCTGGCATATTTGAAGTACTTTATCATTGACCTCAACTGTTGTCATCTCTGTGCTGCTTTATAATTAATAAATAAATATATTTTAAAGTAAGAATAAATTTGTACATATCTTTTTCTAGAAAATCAATTATATGTTGACTTATAGCTTACTTGATTCTTGGAAAAGTAAAAACTAAGATTTAGAGTAAAATGAAGACAATGAATAACTACAAGGCACCTATTATTTATGAAAGTAGTATGAAGCAGAACATGTGAAGGAATGACCTGTAATTTTAGCAATCCAAAAAAAATGGGTAAAGCATATTCCTTCATTTAATAAATACGTATTAATAATCTCCTTTGTGATAGTACAAGAATCCAGATACTCCAAGAGCTAAAGCACTTCTGGAAGAACTTCATCCAGGATATGTATTTATGCTGTTCTATGGCTAAAATTCTACAGAAATAACATTATGTGTAAATGTCAGGAGTTAATTATGTCATACTAGAATAGTATCTTAACACAGAAGGACAGAAAAATTATGCCTCTGTCTATTCTAAAGTAGTTGGAATAAAACAAACCTTCCCACTGAAAACAAATATAAAGTCTAGATAAAAATATTTAAAACAAACCAAGACCAAAAAAAAAAAAAACTTCCACAAATGCTTAAAAGCATGGGTGAACAAACAAAGCAGCCAGGACTTGAGAAGCCAAGATGTCAGATGGAAGTGAAACACATTGAAATATCCCTGTGTTTCCTCAGGATACTTTCTGAATTCTAGTGCACAGTAGAATAATGAACAAAATTATACAACCTAGAATTTACAGTTGTCTCGCCAGACAAGGAGGACAAAACTATGTGAATAAAGTTCAACAAAAGAAAGAGAAAAGAAAGAATTAGGCAAGAAGGAAAGAAGAAAAGAAAGAAAGAAGAGAAGGAGGAAGGGAAAAAAGAAAGACAGAAAGAAAGTGAAGGACAGAGGGAGGCAATGAGGAAGGGAGGGAGGAAGAGATGGAGGGAAGGGAGAAAAGAGAGAAAGAACACCTATATTTCTGGATTTGAGCAAGAGGGGGTCCTCTCTTAGACACATTTAACAGAATGTTAATGCAAATTCTTGAAGTGTGACAATAAAAGGTGGATTTACCTTTATAGGAAAAAAAAAATGATCTATCTTTACATTATGTCACAGAAAAAAAAAAATTTCTGCAGAAAAAGACCATCCAAATTCCCTATAACTTTTTGTCATCAATATATGCAATCAAAACTCTATCAGACACACAAGTCAACATATACAATTATTTGAAAATCAGAAAGAAAAATATTCTAGATAATAGACCCATAAGTGAACTAGATATTGGAGTTTTAATACAGAAGGTGTAAGGCAACTATAAATAAAATACCGATAAATTTTTTAAAAAGTAGAAATATTTTTGCCAGAATAAAGTGCCATAAAAAACAAATGGGAAGCATAAAATATATATTCAAGAATTTAAAAAATTAAATGTACAATTCAATAACTGATAATAGCAGCATAATTCACAAAGTAAAAAGAGAATTAGTGATCTGTAAAATATGCTATTAAAAATTCAAATTGAAGCGTATATTAGTCCATTTTCATGCTCCTAAGAAACACATACCTGAAACTGGGCAATTTACAAAAGAAAGAGGTTTAATGGACTTACTGTTCCACAGGGCTGGGGAGGGCTTATAATCATGCCAGAAGACAAATTAGAGCAAGTCACATCTGTAGATGGTGGCAGGCAAAGAGAGAGCTTGTGCAGGGAAATTCCCCCTTATAAAACCATCAGGTCTCATGAGACTTATTCACTATCATGAGAACAGCAAGGGAAAGGCCTGCCTTTATGATTCAATTGCCTCTCACAGAGTCCCTCCCACAACATGTGGGAATTCAAGATGAGATTAGGGCGGGGACACGGCCAAACCATATCAAAACACAAAGAAAACTAGACAAGAACAATAGAGAATAAAACATGAGAGACCTTTATGCCCTATGGAGTGTTCAAATATACATACTTTCAGAGTCTCAGAATGGGAGGAATGAAAAAATATTCAGTAAAAATGTTACAATAAATACTGGAAGAGGTTTTTTCATATATGCTGAAAACAGATTCATGGAGTTTAATGAAACAACAGTAACAAAAAAATTAAACAAGGAATGAAATTATTGTTAGAAAAAAAAATAAAGGTGAAGTGATAGCAAAGTGTGTGTTTTGAAGAGAAAGAACTGTTTCATCGACTCACTGTGGTAGTGGTGATATGTGTTAAAATCCATAGTATCCACCAAAGAAAGGTATGTAAAATATAAATCAGGTATGTAACAAAAAGACTGAAAACAAAGCACTTTCCATAAAAATGGTGGATCCTAGTATAAAAGGAAATGACATTTTAATAAATATTAACCCACAATTCTTAAATATTTTATTTTGCCTTTTTTGATTCTTCTTTAGAAATCTTTTTCTTTCCGCATTTCCAGTTTTGGAAAAATCTGTTGACCTATAATGAAGTTTACAGATTTTTCCTCATATCTGTCCAGTCCACGGATTATCTCTTCAAAGGTATCCTTTATTTTTATTACAGTGTATTTTTATTTCTAGCTTTTCTACTTGTATAATTGCATTACCCTTCTGTTCTTACATGTGGTCTATTATTTTCATCATGGTCTTTATTATATTAAATATGTTAAGCTTTGTTAGCGTTATTTTTAACTGAAAACATACTTGTATGCATTTATGGTGTTCAATGTGAATTTATGAAATATGTATACTATGGGAAATTATTATATCAAGTTAATTAACATAGCCGTCATCTCATTTGCCTATCACTTTTACGGTGAAAGATTTGAAATTATTCAGTTATTTTGAAATATGCAATACATTCTTTTTTACAGTAGTCACTCTGCTGTGAAATATATCTCAAAGCCTATTTTTCATGTCCCCTTTGATCGAGAACTTCCCATTGCCTCCCTGCTCACTCCTACAGCCTCTGTTAAACATCATTGTGCTCTCTACTTATATAAATTCAACTTTTTAGATTTCGTATATAAGTGAGATTATACAGCATTTATTTTTCTTTTTTTTTAATTTTACTTTAAGTTCTAAGTTACATGTGCACAACATGCAGGTTTGTTACATATGTATACATGTGCCATGTTGGTGTGCTCCACCCATTAACTCGTCATTTACATTAAGTATATCTCCTAATGCTATCCCTCCTTGCTCCCCCCATCCCACGACAGGCCCCAGTGTGTGATGTTCCCCTTCCTGTGTACAAGTGTTCTCATTTATCAATTCCCACCTATGAGTGAGTACATGCGGTGTTTATTTTTTTGTCCTTGTGATAGTTTGCTGAGAATGATGGTTTCCAGCTTCATCCATGTCCCTACAAAGGACATGAACTCAGCCTTTTTTATGACCACATAGTATTCCATGGTGTATAGTGCCACAATTTCTTAATCCAGTCTATCATTGATGGACATTTGGGTTGGTTCCAAGTCTTTGCTATTGTGAATAGTGCCGCAATAAACATATGTGTGCATGTGTCTTTATAGCAGCATGATTTATAATCCTTTGGGTATATACCCAATAATGGGATGGCCGAGTCAAATGGGATTTCTAGTTCTAGATCCTTGGGGAATCGCCACACTGTTTTCCACAGTGATTGAACTATTGTACAGTCCCACCAACAGTATAAAAGTGTTCTATTTCTCCACATCCTCTCCAGCACCTGTTGTTTCCTGAGTTTTTAATGATTGCCGTTTTAACTGGTGTGAGATGGTATCTCATTGTGGTTTTGATTTGCATTTCTCTGATGGCGAGTGATGATGAACATTTTTTCATGTGTCTGTTGGCTTCATGAATGTCTTCTTTTGAGAAGTGTCTGTTCATATCCTTTGCCCACTTTTTGATGGGGTTGTTTGATTTTTCTTGTAAATTTGTTTGAGTTCTTTGTAGGTTCTGGATATTAGCCCTTTGTCAGATGAGTAGATTGCAAAAATGTTCCCCCATTCTGTAGGTTGCCTGTTCACTCTGATGGTAGTTTCTTTTGCTGTGCAGAAGCTCTCAGTTTAATTAGATCCCATTTGTCAATTTTGGATTTTGTTGCTGTTGCTTTTGGTGTTTTAGACATGAAGTCTTTGCCCATGCCTATGTCCCGAATGGTATTACCTAGGTTTTCTTCTTGAGTTTTTACGACTTTAGGTATAATATTTAAGTCTCTAATCCATCTTGAATTAATTTTCGTATAAGGAGTAAGGAAAGGATCCAGTTTCAGCTTTCAACTTATGGCTAGTCAATTTTCCCAGCACCATTTATTAAATAGGGAATCCTTTCCCCATTTCTTGTTTTTGTCAGGTTTGTCAAAGATCAGATGGCTGTAGATGAGTGGTATTATTTCTGAGGGCTCTTTTCTGTTCCATTGGTCTATATCTCTGTTTTGGTACTAGTACCATGCTGTTTTGGTTATTGTAGCCTTGTAGTATAGTTCGAAGTCAGGTAGCGTGATGCCTCCAGCTTTGCTCTTTTGGCTTAGGATTGTCTTGACAATGTGGGGTCTTTTTTGGTTCCATATGAACTTTAAAGTAGTTTTTGGGTTTTTTTGTTTTTGTTTTTTTTGTTATTTTTTCCAATTCTGTGAAGAAAGTCGTTGGTAGCTTGATGGGGATGGCATTGAATCTACAAATTACCTTGGGCAGTATGGCCATTTTCATGATATTGATTCTTCCTATCCATGAGCATGGAATGTTCTTCCATTTGTTTGTGTCCTCTTTTATTTCATTGAGCAGTGGTTTGTATAGTTCTCCTTGAAGAGGTCCTTCACATCCCTTGAAAGTTGGATTCCTGGGTATTTTTATTCTCTTTGAAGCAATTGTGAATGGGAATTCACTCATGATTTGGTTTTCTGTTTGTCTGTTATTGGTGTAAAAGAATGCTTGTAATTTTTGCATATTGATTTGTGTCCTGAGATTTTGCTGAAGTTGCTTATCAACTTAAGGAGATTTGGGGCTGAGATGATGGGGTTTTCCAAATATACAATCATGTCATCTGCAAACAGGGACAATTTGACTTCCTCTTTTCCTAATTGAATACCCTTTATTTGTTTCACCTGCCTGATTGCCCTGGTCAGAACGTCCAACACTATGTTGAATAGGAGTTGTGAGAGGGGCATCCCTGTCTTGTGCCAGTTTTCAAAGGGAATGCTTCCAGTTTTTGCCCATTCAGTATGATACTGGCTGTGGATTTGTCATAGATAGCTCTTATTATTTTGAGATACATCATCAATATCTAATTTGAGTTTTAGCATGAAGGGCTGTTGAATTTGTTAGAAGGCCTTTTCTGCATCTATTGAGATAATCATGTGGTTTGTCTTTTGTTGTGTTTATATGCTGGATAACATTTAATGATTTGCATACTTGAATAATATGCATCCCAGGGCTAGATCCTACTTACGATAGTGGTGGATAAGCTATTTGATGTGCTGCTTGCTGTATTTGGTTTGCCAGTATTTTTTTTTTTTTTTTTGAGGATTGTGCATAGATGTTCATCAGGGATATTAGTCTAAAATTCTCTTTTTTGTTGTGTCTCTACCAAAAGAAAAAAAAATTCTCTTTTGTATCTGGATGATGCTGGCCTCATAAAATGAGTTAGGGAGGATTTCCTTTTTTTCTATTGATTGGAATAGTTTCAGAAGGAACGGTACCAGCTCCTCCTTGTACCTCTGGTAGAATTTGGCTGTGATTTTTTTTTTTTTTTTTTTTTTTTTGGTTGGTAGGCTATTAATTATTGCTTCAATTTCAGAACCTGTTATTGATCTATTCAGAGATTCAACTTCTTCCTGGTTTAGTCTTGGGAGGGTGTATGTGTCCAGGAATTTATCCATTTCTTCTAGATTTTCTAGTTTATTTGCGTAGAGGTGTTTGTAGTATTCTCTGATGGTAGTTTGTATTTCTGTGGGATTGGTGGTGATATCTCCTTTATCATTTTTTTATTGTGTCTATTTGATTCTTCTCTCTTTTCTTTATTAGTCTTGCTACTGGTCTATCAATTTTGTTGTTCTTTTCAAAAAAAAAAAAAAAAACAGCTCCTGCATTCATTGATTTTTTGAAGGGATTTTTGTGTCTCTGTCTCCTTCAGTTCTGCTCTGATCTTGGTTATTTCTTACCTTCTGCTAACTTTTGAATGTATTTGCTCTTGTTTCTCTAGTTCTTTTAATTGTGATGTTAGAGTGTCAATTTTAAATCTTTCCTGCTTTCTCTTGTGGGCATTTAGTGCTACAAATTTCCCTCTACACACTTTAAACCAACAAAGATCAAAAGAGACATAGAAGGCCATTACATAATGGTAAAGGGATCAATTCAAAAGAAGAGCTAACTATCCTAAATATATATCCACCCAATACAGGAGCACCCAGATTCATAAAGCAAGTCCTTCGAGACCTACAAAGAGACTTACACTCCCACACAATAATAACGGGAGACTTTAACACCCCACTGTCGACATTAGACAGATCAAAGAGACAGAAAGTTAACAAGGATATCCAGGAATTGAACTCAGCTCTTCACCAAGCTGACCTATTAGATATCTACAGAACTCTCCACCCCAAATCAACAGAAGATACATTCTTCTCAGCACCACATCACAATTATTCCAAAACTGACCACAGAGTTGGAAGTAAAACACTCCTCAGTAAATGTAAAAGAACAGAAATTATAACGAACTGTCTCTCAGACCACAGTGCAATCAAACTAGAACTCAGGATTAAGAAACACACTCAAAACCACTCGACTATATGGAAACTGAACAACCTGCTCCCGAATGACTACTGGGTATATAATGAAATGAAGGCAGAAATAAAGATATTCTTTGAAACCAATTAGAACAAAGACACAACATACTAGAATCTCTGGTACACATTTAAAGCAGTGTGTACAGCATTTATTTTTCTGTGTCAGTCTTATTTCACTTGGCATAATGTCCTACAGACTCATCCATATTGTCATAAATGAAAGGATTTTCTTTTTTTCTTTAAGGCTGAGTAGCAATTCACTGTGTGCCTGTGTGTATGTTTGTGTGTGTGTGTGTGTGTGTGTGTGTGAGTGAGAGTGAGAGTGAGAGAGAGAGAGAGAGAGAGAGAGAGCTTATCCTTTCATCTATTGATGGACATTTAAGTTAATTCTATATCTTGACTATTGTAAAGAATGCTGCAATGAACAAGGGAGTGCAGATATCCCTTTAACATATTAATTTCAATTCCTTTGGATGTATACCCAGAAATGGGATGGCTGGATCATGTATTAGTTCTAATTTTAGGTTTTTCAGAAATCTCCATAACATTTTTCATAATGGCTGTGCTAATTTATATTCTCACCAACAATACGCAAGGATTCCCTTCTCTGCATCATTGCCAACACTCATCTTTCATCTTTTCAATAAAATTCATTCTAATGGGTGGGAAGTGATATTTCATTTTGGTTTTAATTTGCATTTCCCTAATAAGTAGTGATGCTAAGCATTTTTTCCTGTACCTATTGGCCACCTGTATGTCTGTATGTCTTCTTTTAAGAAATGTCTGGGCCGGGCATGGTGGCTCACACCTGCAATCCCGCAATCCCAGCACGTTGAGAGGTCGAGGCGAGCAGATCACAAGATCGGGAGTTTGAGATCAGCCTGACCAACATGGTGAAACCCTGTCTCTACTAAAAATGCAAAAATTAACTGGGCATGGTGCCAGGCGCCTGTAATCCCAGCTACTCAGGAGGCTGAGTCAGAAGAATCTCTTGATCCCAGGAGGAGATGTCGCAGTGAGCCAAGATCACAGCATTGTACTCCAGCCTGGGCAGAGCGAGACTCTCAAAAGAAAGAAAAAAAAAAATTCTGTCCTTTACCCATTTTTAATTGAGTTGTTTCCTTGCTTGAGTTGAAAATAAAAATAAATGGAAAGATATTTAGTGTTCATTAATTTCCAGAATTAATACTGTGAAAGTGTTCTTACTACCCAAAGTGATTTACATATTCATTCTAATCTCTATAAAACTCACAGTATCATTTTTCACAAAAATAGAAAACACAAACTTTTAATTCACATTGAATCTCGAAAGATGCCAAGTAGCCAAAATAATACTGAGCAAAAAGAACAAAATTGGCAGCATCACACTACTTGACTTCAAAATATAAAGTAATTGCAATCAAAACAACATGGTGTTAGAATAAAAACAGATACGTTGACCTACGGAACAGGATAGAAAGCCCATAAACCTGCTCATTTACAGTCAATTGATTTTTGATAGAAATTTCAACAACACACAATGAGAAACAGACAATCTCTTATATAAATGGCATTAAAAAATTGGGTATTTACATGCAGCAGGAAAAAAAATTGGATCCTTATATTGGATCCGAAAAATTGTATCCTTACATTTATATTTAGGGTCTGAGGGCATGGCAACTTTTATATTTAGGTTTTATATTTATATTTAGGATCTGAGGTCATGGCAGCTTTTATATTTAGGTTTTATATCTAGGTTTTATATTTATATCTAGGGGCTGAGGGTGACCCCTTCGAGGATAGTAAATCTTCCTCCTCGATTTATTATCCTTGAGGATAATAAATCTTCTCCTTTAAGGAGAACTCTAAAGGAGTTCTAGACCAGCCTGGCCAACATGGTGAAATCCCGTCTCTATTTATTAAAAATATACAAAAATGTGCTGGGCATAGTGACATGCACCTCTAATCCCAGCTACTCAGAAGCCTGAGACAGAAGAATCACTTGAACCTGGGAGGTGGCGGTTGCAGTGAGTCAAGATCGCACCATTGGACTCCAGTCTGGGCGACAAGAGCAAAACTCCATCTAAAACAAACAAACAAACAAAAAGTCTGAGTTATAACCCATTATTATACTGGAGACTTGGTTTATTGGTTAGGTGTGGGAGGAGAGAAGTGTTCTATATTCATCTGATTACTTCTTAGACCTTCAGTGGGCCTATGTCTCCAGAGTGTGGCCCTCACAAGTGTTTCTTTCCTTTTTCCAGAAGTAGAGCTTTTATTGCCCCCTGTGCTCTAGCTGCAGCATTCCTAATCTACGATTTTCCATTTCAGAATATTTTCCTAGAACAGTGTAATTAAATAGAAAATCAGTAATAAAAATATTTTAAAACTCTAAAAACATCACCAAATACATAGTACATATTTAAAGAAAAGCATTATAGTGTGATGAAACATATCACATCCTGAAAATTGGAGCTGAAAAAGTACTAAAATGGAAATACATAGTATTTGATTCACATATTAAATATAATGCCAAAAATTAATGATTTTGCATCAATCTCAAAAAACAAACCAAAATAAAATAGAAACTAGAAGCCAATAAAAAGATAAATAAGTGAAAATACATAAAATAAGAAGTTATAGATGATATATAGATGGTTATAGATATAGCTAGATACAGAGACACAGATAAATATAGCATTTCTTCCTTAAGTTTCTAGTGCAGAGAATTGTTGAAAAAACTATTGGAAACAAGTAGTAACTATAATTTCAGAATAAGTATATATTATATGGTACAGTCTAAGCATAAATTTAAAAACAAGAAAACAGAGCTCTGCATTTGCTTAGATAAAATATGCATGAAATAATTAAGTTAACTTTTAAAAGAAATTGAACATCTCTTCTGGATTTATGAAATAAATGTAAGTGGCACTGTGTGCACTGTTTTTGATAATTCAGGTCTTAGCATTATAAATTAGCTGCCTCCTAGGTCTCTATGCATATTTATAAGCATCATTATGAATATTTTTAATTGACTTTTACCTTTTAGAATGTCACTTATATTTTAAATGTTGTTAAATTAGATCAATGTTTCCTAAATAAATTACATTTCATGTCCACTATTTTTATTCAGTCCACTATTACTTTTAGCAGACAAGAATATCGACTGTCAAAAAAGAAAACTACCAGTTAAGAAAATAATCATTTAGTGAAATACAACACTTGGAAGCCAAAAAAAAAAAAAAAAAAATCTTATCTTAACATATCTAGAAAAGTATCTTCACAATGCTATTTTTTCCAAAATAAAAAAATTTAATTATTAACAATAGAAAATAAAATAAAATTTACAGTGAAAAATCTGTAATTCCTTACTCTTATAAATGCATATTTGAATTTGTTTGGAAGAGTAATCATACTTTCATTTTGAAAGATAATGAAAAATACATGATTTGAACAAAGATCTAAACTTATCCAATGATTTTGAGAAAATATTTTAAGACAGTCTGTTCAAAGTATATGACTTTTTTTTACTGTGTAAGAATTAAAAAGACCCTGAAATTTGCTATATTATATGAAATCTAATTTTTAAATTTCTAATATTAATGATTATTACATGAATAAAAAAGAGAGTGTAAGTACACTTATTTTTAAAACTGTAAAAATATATGGTAAAAATAACCTAATGGGTTTACTACATGTCACAATGAAATGGAATTTATGAGATTATGCAGGGCTAAGTCTGAAGCAATTGTCATATCTTTGAGGAATGGACAACTTGAAAATACACTTAGTTCTTTAAAAACATCACATCTCAAGAACAAATAAAATATTTAATGACGGTCTCTTTTTTAACTGATTAGCTTTTTATCTTCGGAGAGGTAGGACTTTCCTTTTCTTTTCCTTCTTGACTCTTGTTGCTAACAGTATATGGGAGCCAAACAATCCATCATTACTCCAGTAGTTCCTGGAAAGGCATAGGTCAAAGGCTATTAAAATTGAACTATATTAATAACTCATAGAATATTACTGAAAATTTATGTTTGTATAATTGTATTTTAAATAGAATGTCTTTTAAAATAATAAATTTTAATAAATCAATAGTGCATTTCTGTTCAGGTTTTATTTTTGTGACTTAGTCCTTTAAAAATATTTTCTGAAGTTCTCTGTAGATACAGGCATGGAAACTGTAGTCTGTCTTCTTCGATTGGTGAAAGAAAAAAATAGTATAGACAGAAAATTGTAAAGTATGTTTTTATTAATAGTTGAAAAGTGCTTGTAATTGTGTTAGCTTTTCAATGCATTTCAAGAAGCTTGTAAAAGCATCTTAGAGGGAAGTGAAAATGTATATTAATCTTGGCATGAAGTGGAGAATACATATTTACATTTGGTATTGTTTTGATTTGGCATTTCAACCTGTAAGAATCCTTAGTAGAGGAAAACACCAGGGGAGCCATCTGCTGATAAAAATATGACCAGTGGACATGACTTATTTCTCCTGTTAAATTTACAGAATCTTAGTACAGCTTATTAACTGAAGATGTCAGTTTATGAAGAAACATAGTAAGGCAACACTAACAAAGGAGTGAAACAAAGTGGGAGGCCTAACATATATATTAATACTTTTTTCTGACTTAAGGACATTGAAGTTATTTTATTCTATTTAAAACAATGTATTTTGAATATTGTATTTACACTTATGCATCCATGCAGTAACCAATTTCTAAGTAGGTAAATATTCTTTCAATTAAATATATTATCAAATTTGTAAAAATATTGGTAACTTATAAATACAGACTTCTAGCTTTTGTGTTCAAATTTTCAGTTTGACATCTAAGTCTAGATTTTAATAATTGCAAATGTTCATGAGAGGCTGGTGATATTTATTTTTCAAATAAAATATTAAATTAATTCTCTAAGATATTTATTTTTGTTAATTTAATACCAGCACATGAAAATCATAGCAAAAGACTATTTTTTGAAGATACCTTTTCAGGACCATGATTTTAAAAGATCAAGACAACAAAGTTTATTTTTTTTGTTGTTCATATGTTTTATGAACAGATTAATAATTGACAGCAATGTTTTCTCTTTCATATATTTCAGACCCTTGATAATAGTTATATTCAAAATAATTTTTAAATTTTCATGTATTGGTTGTTGAAATTAATGAAGCATATTGACAGAAGAATAACTTATAAACATGCATTGAATCTTGGAACAAAATTGCGCATATAAATGGCCTATGTCAGCTTCTACTATATTGTCAGAAAATAGATGAATTGAATGAATTTGCTTGGTAGAATAGCACATTTGAAATTTTTAGAGAAAACTAATTTGTGTGAGTTTAACAATTATATTACATAGAAAATATATGAACAACTGTCTGTCATTAATTTTCTTTACTATTTATGTATTTGATTTTTAAAGAATTGCTTAGTAAATAATCAAAGAGTAATAGTTGGTGATTACATGTTGATTATCTTCCTTAGTATAATTAAAGTATGATTGCTTTTTTAAAAATTTGCTTTCATAACCTTGAAAATATAATTTGCAAAAATTTTTTAATTATAAGATTGTTCTGCAAGCATGTAAATTTTAATCTGCAACGTATTTTGCAGATTAACACTGAACTATTCATCTTAAAACTTGACTGTCAATATTACACCAAGAAATGAGAAATATACTTACTTTAGCAATATTTCTATAGATAAGTAGAAAGAAAGCAAGCCAGAAATTCATATTGCTGTAGCAAACCAGCATCATGGAAAAGATCAGACTAGAGTACTAGAAAATGCCTGCAAGCAGAAAATCTAGATGCTCATATTAGAAGAGTTACTGCAGGTGACATCTATTCCACACTCGAATGTCATAAAGACAGTGGTGCAAAGGGACAGTCAGCACTGGGTCAGCAGATACTGAAAAGTAGATTTAGAGCATGTCAGCATAAATGTACTAGTAAAACTCATGAGCATGAATGATGGTGCCCTCAAGGAGCCTATAAACACATACACATCCAAGTGGAATTTTGAATGATCCCTGTGTGATTCTTTGAATAACCTGGGTAATACTAGTTTAATACAAACACATGACACATTGTAACAACCAAAACTTGTTATAGAGTATGGCTACATGAAATTTCATATAGAAACCAAACAATTTGAAATCAAATAGGAGAAATAACTATGCCTGCAGCTTATAAAGGAAAATAAGTTGTCAAAATTTAAAATAATAGATGCATTTGTTTTCATGTATTTAATATTTATATAGCATTAATACAACTGCCATTGTTTTAAGTATTTTACACATATTAACTCATTTAATATATAGTAAACAAATATAACTCATGCATTACTGATAAAAAACTGAGAGATTTTAAGAATTGATCAAGTCCAAGTCATGTAACTAATTATCAAAGGATCTGGGACGAAAATTCAGGGTCTTTCCATATGCTGCAGAAGATCATACATGATTATGAAATTAATGGAATCAGACAGCAAAACAAAGTTTATAAAGCACATAAAAATTTATTTCAAAATAGTATTTGTAATATTCTCAAAGAAAAGAAGCAAGTAGTGAGATTGAATCTTTTATGAGTTTGAACGTAAGTTTTTAATAACAGAAGAATTTTGGAATATCATTGTGTTTCTCTGGCACATGACGTTGGTGTAAAGTAGGAACAATAAAAGCCATCATTATTTGGAGTTCCCATGTGTTTCCCACATTAAAAATGAATGCATTAGTAGATTTTTATTTTAGGTGGATCAACTCATCTTAATATTCCAGGGACATTTACTGCTGTACCACTGAATGTCCAGCATCCTGAGAACCTCACAAGTCCCAGGCAAACAGGAACAGATTATCACTCTCACTCTGCAGTCAAAGGCAACAACAGACATTGGTTATGTGCCACTTTCTGGTAGAAAACATTATAAAACCATTGAGATGGTTGCATCTGTTATCAAATTTTCTGTATATTAATCTATATTTTTTATTTTATAAACAGATATGTTGGGATACCAATAGTAAAACAGAATGAAGTAGATTTAGTGCCCCAGAAGAAAAAAAAAAACTAGAAAAGCTGCATTAAGAACATCTATGTAAAAACATCACAGAAATATTGAAGTCTCCAAGATAGGAGGGGCCAACTTTCTGGTGAGGGGATTATGGAAGACAGCTGAAATGACATTCTGAGGTAACATTTTTTTTTTCCATAAGTGTATTTGTGGATCTGGACTTAAGTCACTTAAGGCTTAGAATCTGAACTTTTCGTAGACAGAGGGACTCTGCTAGGTACAGTGAAACCAGTGGACACACCAGTATTCTTTTGGGGTTGAAATACAAAAGTGTAGAATGAAGGGCAAGATCTTGATGAGAAGAAAGAGATGGAAAACTCAGCATAACAACCAGACTATCTCCGTTTCACACACATATACAACTCTTAAGCTGCACAAGTTCAGGGTCTAACAATCAAGCAAAAAGCCTCTGAATGACAAGCCATAGCATTCTTGCAATCTCAGCAAGCAAAGGAGGAAAAGATTAGAGGTCAGATCCCTCTATTTGTTTTTTAATTTTTTAAATTTATTTTAATTTCTGGGATAAGTGTGCAGAATGTACAGGTTTGTTACATAGGTATACATGTCCCATGGTGATTTGTGGCACCTATCAGCCTGTCATGTAGGTTTTAAGCCCCACATGCATTAGGTATTTGTCCTAATATTCTCCCTTCCCTTGCTTCCCACCCTCCCACAAGACCTTGTGCATGATGTTCCCCTCCCTGTGTCCATGTGTTCTCATCGTTCAACTCCTACTTATGAGTGAGAACATGCAGTGTTTGATTTTCTGTGTCTGTGTTTGCTTGCTGGGAATGATGGCTTCTGGCTTCATCCATGTCCCTACAAAGGACATGATTTCACCACTGATCCCACAGTAATACAAACTAACATCAGCGAATACTCCAAACACCTCTATGCAAATAAACTAGGAAATCTAGAAGAAATGGATAAATTCCTGAACACATAAACCTTCCCAAGACTAAACCAGGAAGAAGTCAAAACCCTGAAGAGACCAATAACAAGTTCTGAAATTGAGACAGTAATTAACAGCCTAACAACCAAAAAAAAGCCCAGGACCAGATGGACTTACAGCCAAATTCTAGTAGAGGTACAAAGAGGAGCTGGCACCATTCCTTCTGAAACTCTTCCAAACAACAGAAAAATAGGGACTCCTCCCTAACTCATTTTTTGAGGCCATCATCATCCTGATAGCAAAACCTGGCAGAGATGAAAAAAAAAAAAAATTCAGGCCAATATCCCTGAAAGAACATCTATGGGAAAATCCTCAATAAAATACTGGCAAACTGAATTCAGCAGCACATCAAAAAAGCTTATCCAACATGATCAAGTTGGCTTCATCCTTAGGATGCAAGGCTGGTTCAACATATACAAATCAATAAACGTAATCCATCACATAAACAAAAGCAATGACAAAATTACATGATTATCTCAATAGATGCAAAAAAGACCTTTGATAAAATTCAACATCCTTTCATGTTAAAAATTCTAAATAAATGAGGTATTGATGGAACATATCTCAAAATAGTAAGAGTTATTTATGACAGACCTATAGCCAATATTATACTTAATGGGCAAAAGCTGGAAGCATTCCCTTTGAAAACCAGCCCAAGACAAGGATGCCCTCTCTCATCACTACTATTCAACACAGTATTGGAAGTTCTGGCCAGGGAAATCAGGCAAGAGAAATGACATGTATTCAAATAGGAAGAGAGGGAGTCGAATTGTCTCAGTTTGCAGATGACAGGATTGTATATTTAGAAAACCTCATTGACTCAGCCCAAAATCTTGTAAGCTGATAAGGAACTTCAGCGAAGTCTCAGGATAAAAAATCAATGTTCAAAACTCAAGCATTTCTATACACCAGATCCTTCTATTTCAAAGTCTTGAAATAAGTGCCCTAGAAGCAGACTGATAAAAAAGACACAGCCTGAGTGTTATAGCTCTTTAATAGTTCTTTCACAATTTGTCTAGTAGGTTTTCCAGTTTTCACCAGAAAATCCCCCATGGAGAAAAAATAAAAGGTAGACACAACCAAATGTTCTTTGAGGGTCAAACGTGATAAACCCTCAAAGAAATGTCTACCAGCAACCATTTCTGGAATATAGAAATATAGGCTGTAAGCTTATAGGCTGTAAGCTATATGCACAGATGAGAGGTTCAGCTCATATGTGGATCCAATAAAGACTATCCAGCTTTTTCAAATTTAGAGAGATAAACATGCAAACAGAATCCTAAGAACATTTTACCAATAGCTGAGGTGTACCTTTTTCTCTCCTAGAGTTTAGATGGCTTCCTGATTTATAACAGCTTTGAATGTATTAAAGTTGACGTAACTAGCCACATTGAATCCTAATATAAAATGCTCCACAGTATCATCAACGTCAGACTAGCCCATATTCGGACCAGCCTTCTTTCTTATGTTTTTCGTTGCAAAGCACTTTTTTTTTTCAGTATAAGTCTCTGTGAGGTTTATCTTTAAATTGCATGTTTTGCTGTGAAGAGTTGAATCCATATTTTGATAATGTTCATTATTCCTTACATCATTTTTCCCCCCTTAATTTCCAGATTTAATGAGAAAACAAAATGTATACATTTTAAAGTAAGTTCATTGTTACAAATACCATAATTAGTCCCAAGTTTCCTAAAGTTTCTATTTATTTTAATGTGTTGCATGAATATTTTTTAAATGTCTTCCAGACACTGTGTTTACCTTCTGGTCAATTTAATTAAGCAAATGTTTACGAGCAAATTCTATATATCAGAAACTTTTCAGAATGTTTTTATTTCAACAAAATAATGTATATGATTCTAATCATTACCTTGTGGACAATTCTTCTGCAAATTTACAAGTGAGGTCCACATAGTTTCTTCACAATTTATGCTTTTATTCCTGTTCATTTCTCTCTCATCTGTGACTTCCTGAAAGCAATTATTGACACCCAAGTCCATGACTTCCTACCAAAAATAATGTAATTGGCTAAGACAAACATTATAGTGAGGTAAATCATTGCATTTTGAAAGTCAACCAGAAAGTGACCAGATCCAACTGGGTTACATAGAAAAAAATAGAAAATAACATTTTGAAATGAAAGTGAAACAAACTTCTAGTTACCTTATCATCATGGTAAAATAGGCTCTGGCATCAGTATTTTTTTTTTTTTTGGTGGTTGGGGGGTAGGAGTGAAAACATCTGCCTGTGCTACATATTGACCAGAGATATATTGCATTAGTAGCTTTCTGTTGCAAATTTTGTGACAATTTAAGCACCAGAAATCAATAGTTTAGTGTCTTGGAGAAATTGATGTCTTCCTGTCTTCCTTTCTTCCTCCCTCCCTTCCCCTTCCCATTCCCCTTCCCCTTCCTTCCTCCCTCCCTTCTCCTTCCCCTTCCCCTCCCTCTCTCTCTCTCTCTCTCTCTCTCTCCCTCCCTTCTTTCTCTTGGGGATTGTCTGAAAAACTGATTCATAATTGTAACAAAAACTGATGGAATTGTGGTCAATATCAACTAAGAAGATTATTTGCATCCAATCTCTGTAAATTATAGCTCATCATTTTAAGGTTAGTGATCTTTCAATAATCATTTTCCCTGGAATCTTGACTGTGTCTTCATAAACTTACAAAGTATAAATATAAAACTTCGAGAAATATTTTGAAAAAAATTTTGAAGACATAAATGATAAAATAATACCTCTTTACAAAGTTTAGCATTAAACCTTTTTAAAAAGTTTCAAACTATCTTTTTTTAATATTTGAAAGTTACTTAGAGGACATTATATATTATATCTTTTACTTTTAACACTTTTTATTTGGCTTTCATGTTAAAATATAATGTTCAAATAAATATTTGATTTTTTTCTTATAAATATTTCACTTTAATGTGTATGCCATCAGTTAGGGGAATATTTACCAAACCCAAAACTATACATGTATACTCTATAGGTAATTATGAAATAAGGAGATTTTGTTACTATTTAATGGTATCAGACTTACAGATTATTCTTCAGGCCCACAATTCTCTTCCACAATTGGTGTGGAATGCTGCCCTTTCTCCATACTCATGGTAATTTAATTTTTCATACTCGTCTTCTCGTATTCATTCTAGAATACTTTCACTCTCTTCTCATACAGCATAGGAAATAATCAACAAAATGAAGAGACGATGCATAGAATGGGAGAAAATATATGCAAACTACCCATCTGACAAGGAATTAATACCCAGAATATATAAGGGGATCAAACGACTCTATAGGAAAAAAATATATAATAATCTGATAAAAAATTGACAAAAGATTTGAATAGACATTTCTCAAAAGAAGACATACAAATGGTAAACATGCATGTGACAAGGGACTCAACCTCATAATGAGAGAAATGCAAAAATCTACAATGAGATACTATCTTTCCCCAGTTGGAAAGGCTTACATCCAAAAGACAGGTAGGTAATAGCATACATTGGTAAGGATATGGAGAATAGGTGACCCTTGTACACTATTGGTGGGAATATAAATCAGTACAACCACTATGGAGAACAGTATGGAGATTGCTCAAAAACCTAAAAATTGAGACCACATAATTCAGCTATCCCACCATTGGGTCTATACTCAAAATAAAGCAAATCAGTATATCAAATAAATATCTGCACACTCAGGTTTGTTGCAGCACTTACAATAGTTAAGAATTGGATGTAACCTAAGTGTCCATCAACAGATGAATGGATAAAGAAAATGTGGTACATATACACAATGGAGTAGTATTCAGCCATAAAAAAGAAGGGCATCCAGTCTATTGCAACAGCATGGTTAGTACCTGAGATCATTATGTTACATAAAATAAACCAGGCACAGAAAAATGAACATTTTGTGTTCTCACTTATTTGGGGGTTTAAAAATCAAATCAGTTGAAACCATGAATATAGAGAGTAGAAGAACGGTTATCAGAGGCTGGAAATGGTGCTGGATGTTGGAGGGAGAGGTGGGAATAATTAATGGTTACAAAAAAGTAGAAAAAATCAATAAGACCTACTGTTTGATAGCACAATAGGGTGATTATATTGAATAATAACTTAATTGTATATTTTCAAATAACTGAAATAATATAATTGGATTATTTGTATCTCAAAGTATAAATGCTTGAAGGGATGCATACCCCATTCTCCATGATGTATTTATTTCAAATTGCATGGCTGTATCAAAACATCTCATGTATCCTGTAAATACATACACCCACTATGTACCCACACATTATTTTTAAAGTAAATAAATAAAAACAGAAAAATGTAAGAAAACAGACTGGCCACATTATATCAAAAAGTATGCTGATATAGCTATATTTACATTTTTCTTTTTTTTTGAGACAGTCTCACTTTGTTACCCAGGCTGGAGTGCAGTGGCACGATCTTGGCTCACTGTAACCTCCGCCTCCCGGGTTGAAGCAATTCTCCTGCCTCAGCCTCCCGAATAGCTGGGACTACAGGTGCCTGCCACCATATATGGCTAATTTTTGTAGTTTTAGTACAGACAGGATTTCGCCATATTGGTCACGCTGGTCTTGAACTCCTGATCTTGTGATCCACCCTCCTTGGCCTCCAAAAGTGCTGGGATTACAGGCATGAGCCATCGCACCTGGCCTATATTTACATTTTTTAAAAATAATATTCTGGGTTAACAAAATTATTAGGGATAAACACACATTATATCATTTAGAAATGCATAATTTCAACAATTAAAAATATGAGATACCCAAATTGATGCACAATATAAAATGTTTTTTTAGATGTAATAGTATGAAATTTAGCTGAAAAGTACAGAAATTGTCAAAACCTCAATAAGCCAAATATGTTCACATAGCTCTTATTCACAGATAAAGTGTTGAAAACATCTAAATAACATATTAACTAGCCTGAGCTAATAAATATTTATATAAAATTTCCCAAATTGGTGTATATTATATACCCATTCATGTTTAATAAGAACACATTATGGCCGGGCGCGGTGGCTCACGCCTGTAATCCCAGCACTTTGGGAGGCGGAGGCAGGCGAAATCACGAGGTCAGGAGATCAAGATCATCCTGACTAACACGGTGAGACCTCCTCTCTACTAAAAATACAAAAATTAGCCAGGCGTGGTGGAGGGTGCCTGCAGTCCCAGCTACTCCGGAGGCTGAGGCAGGAGAATGGCGTGAACCCGGGAGGCGGAGCTTGCAGTGAGCCGAGATCGCGCCACTGCACTCCAGCCTGGGCGACAGTGTGATACGCCACCTCAAAAAATAAATAAATAAATAAATAAAAATAAAAAAATAAGCATTATTTAACTCCTATAAAAAGAACATATACTGAATTTGAAAATACAAATCTACACATATTTTTAAAATTATTTAAATTAGAATTAACTGAAAATCAAATAATTACAAAATCATGCTTCATTCAATTTATAAACGAAGTTACTGAAATCTGTTACAAATTAAACAATTAAAGTTTACAAGTAATATGAATGAACCTGGAATAGCAGCTAACTCATTTTATGAAACATTACTTTAATGTCAAACAAACCATTGCAATTCAAGAAATTATAGACCAATGTTCCGAATAAACATAGATGGAAATATTCTTAACAAACTGTGTTTGAAATTTTAATTTAACGATATACAAAAGAATAAGTACGTCATCAACAAGTAAGTTTTATCCCAGGAATACAGTACTGAGTGTGCATTAAAATTTAAACAATGTATTCCTCCATTTTAGAAGACTAAAAAGAGAAAAAAAGCTAGAAGTAGAAAAACATTTGCCATAAGCCAACATCTTTTAACAGAAATTTATAAAAATATGTATTAGCCAATAAAAAAAGAGAAAACTTCATGGACTTGTTAAAGAACATCTGTGAAAAATCTAGACTTAACAAAATGCTTTCTCTCAAAGATAAGAAACACAATAAGATTGTCTAATGTTGTCATTTCCATTCAACATTATACTGAAAACTCTAGCCAATCCAATAAAATAAACAAGTAAAATTAATCTACATTGAAAATAAATAAATAAATAAATAAATTTGTCTTTATTTGTAGAAGACACAATTATTTATATAAAAAAAATCTTATGACGTGTGCAAAAATGCTGCTAGAACTAATAAGTGAAATAGTAAGGGTGCAGTATAGAAGATTGTTATACAAAATAAACTGTATTACTACATTGTAGTATATTTGGATTGATTCCAGTTTGGGGTCATACAATTAAACTGTGTTAAACATTAGTTAACATGTTTTTTAATCATTTCACTCTCCAATATGGCTTCATGGTAATTACTTAGGATGAAATGACAAAATATTCCAGATTGAAAAAAGTTACAATATCATTGGAAATTTTTAATACTTTAAAATACATAATTATGTGTATTAACTGCTCAATATAACTGCAAAGCATTGCTTAAGAAATGGACAAATACCATACAGCAGGTGCCTTGGTCAGAGGCAATGCTGTGTGGAATACCATGATGGTGGATAAGGCATTCTGTGAGTCCACAGATGGTAGTCTTGGCAGAAGCATTGGCTGCAGAATAGGCAAGCCCATACCTAGAGTTAATATCTATTTCAATGAGGACAAACCTCTTCCCTTTCCATGATGGAGGAAGTCTAGAAGGAAACAGGAGTATTGGGGGTGGCTGCTGAGGAGAATCAACATTATCTTGCCTGGCAACTGCCTCAGGGGAAACCATCACTGTTGCCTCAGGCAGTTCAGGGTTTATCTCCTCAGACAAAGATGGAAATCTGATGGCAGCATGGGTCAGGGAGGGGATGTTGTGACTACAGGGGATGGGGAAGTTGTTTCTTCAGGCAAAAAAGGTTCACCAGAGTTTACAAATGCAGTGTCCCCATTTTCATTGGTGTCCTCCCACAATTTCCCATCCCAAGTTGCAGGGTTCCATTCTTTTCCAATCAATACCCTCACTTCAACAATAGACACCTGGCAAGGCTGTGCATGCACTTTTTGTTGCAGGTCAGTCACTCGCATGATGAGAACTTGTGTCTGTTTTTCACAATCTCAGCTCTTTCTCTACTGGAGATAAGACCCTCACTCTGGGCAATTTTAGCAAATTTGAGGCTCAGTATCTGCTTCTGAAGCTGGGAGATAGAATCTCTGAGTTCATCATTTTCTTTCATCACTTTGTCCAGTGAACTTAGAAGCAGCCAACCAGCTTCATTATGTTCCTTAGTTCTCCACATAGGGACAAATTAAGATATACACCAAGTATATTGATTAAAACACTCAATATTGTTAACATATCAACTATCTCATATTTAACTGTGGGTTCAGTGCAATTCGAAACAAAACTATGTAAGATTTTTCATTTTAATATAAATTGATTCTTAAATTTATATAGAAATGCAAAGGATTTAGATGAGTCCAAAAATTCAAAGAATGTGTTTGGAAGATCACCATACCTAATTTCAACAAATACAGGTTTGGTTTTTTTCTAGAGAAGTTGCAAAGACAATTCAATAAAGAAATTATATATTCAAATATGTGAATATGTTTTCATAGGAAATAATAGGAAAATAAGTAGTCCAACTTGAATACTCAGCAAAAATTTATATATTCACCAAAGAAGACATACAGATATCAGAGAAGTATTCAAATATATGCTCAACATCATCACACACTGGGTAATAAAAAATATGATCTAAAATATATATCAATATCAATATATAAGAATGACTGAAATTAAAAAAAATCTTCTTATACATGGTGGTGACAATAATGAGAAAATGAAACTCATACAATGTGAATGTAAAATGGTTGAAACACTTTAAAAACCAGTTTTGTGCTCTTAAAAAGTTAATCCTACAGCTTTCATGTGAATCTGCTATTTCATTCCAGGTAATTACAGTAAAGTCATATTGGAAAGTGAAATGAAAGGAAAGAAATATAAACTAATGTTCAGCACAGTTTAATTGTGTAACCAAAAACTGGAGACAATCCAAGTACCCATCAACCAATGAATAGGCAATCAAAATGGGTTATATGCAAACAATATTACTATGGGTTATATTAAACAATATTACTATGCAATAAAAAAAAACTATTGATACATGCAATTACATGACATTGATGGCTCTCAGAATAATTATTTTGAGTAAAGCATGCCAGACACACACACACACACACACAGGCATGTGTGTGACTTGTGTGTGTGTGTGTCTATATATATATATATATGCAGGCTATATATATATATGCATGCAGAATATATATATATAGACACACATATGTATACACACATACATATCCTTATCTTATTTTCCCTTACTTTTTAAAAAATCTCTCTCTCTCTCTCTATATATATATATGTATATACACACACACACATAAAAATTCTAAAAAATTCAGCTTATCTATAGTGACAGAAAGCAGATCAGTTGTGCCTGGGTATTACATGAGCCAGAAGACTGAGAGAACAGAAAGAAAAGAACTACAGTGGGGCCAGAGGAAACTTGGAAAATTAACAGGTATCCTTCAGATAGTAAAGGTCTCATAAATGTATACGTATGTTAAAATTTATCACATTGGATGCTTTAACTATGTTCATTTTACTACATATTATATATTTTATATATATATATCTTAATAAATCTGGTAAAAACTAGCTGAAGAAAATGTTGTCATGGCACATAATAGAAGAGAAAGTTTTTAAAATAGTAGTTTAAATAAAACTCTCAAAGAGAAAACTAGAGAAAATTTTCTGATATTTATAATTAGTAAAATTAAAATGCATGATGTTTTATTCTACATTTCCTGATTTTTCCTTTTATAGAAAAAGTAGTATGAGAAAGATATGGTTTATAGTAATTTTATTAGCTAGACTACACAGTTTATTCCTTTTCTCTTTTTAATGTATCCCTCGACAAAATTTAGATAGTCAGCAGAGAGCAATTATATTTCAAAGATTTTTCTATACCTATGTTCTAGAAGATATACATGAGACAGAATGTCATGCATAGGAATTGCTATACCATAGATTAATTTCATCTTATATGAAGTCTAAAATGAACTTCTATGAAAAATATCAGGGTATGGAAACTTAAGTTTCACACATTGACTAATTGTAAATACGTATGGACAGAATAAGATAAAATAAAATACGAGAAATGCAACATTTATGCAAGGAATACATTTATGAATACCATATAATGCAATCTTGCATAATCCAACATTACTTCAAAGGTAAGTATAAAGTAGAAAACTATATTTTCAGATCTGTAGAGCTTTTAGCATTTTTAATATGATAAATACATATGAAAACAATACAATGTAGAATTTAATTATAGTTTTACTTACTATAATTTAACATTTTAAAAATCTAAAAGTTTATTTTTAAAATATTCTGAAAAGTTATAAAGTCACAAAACATATTATATGTGCCAAATTGAAGTTATCACCCCACGTGACACTTAAAGGTCACATATTCCCTTATTTAAAAATATCTAATAGGGTTTTGCTTTTCTCTGAGAATTCCTTTGAATGTATACATGTAGCATTTCTCATGCCAGTATTGGACTTCAGTTCATAAATGGACTTTCTCCTTTAAAAAGTGTGAACAGCTGCTAAAAATTAGACACTAATTCGGAATTAGTAGCATCATCTAAAATTAACAATTAGCAGTCTAGTTGTCTTTGCTCCTTGGTACATCATAGCTTTTACAGCCATGGCATTATTTTTTTTTTCTATTTTCCCCCCTTAACTTAGATGGATTATGGCCACATTTACAAATTTAGAAGAATAACTCTTTCAATGTTAGCTTTTATTTTCTTTTGATTGTCACTACTAGTCACAAAGAGCTTTCTATTAAAAATGTAGAATGATATCAGCAACATGGCAGAATAGGAAGTTCTTGAGTACTCCTCCTTCAATGGACACAAAGGGTAAACACCTACATAAGGATCCTTTCACTGAGAGTCAAAATCTAGTTGAAAGACTTGTACAGTAAATGACTGGGAAAATATTCAAATCAAAATGCATAGGGAAAACACTGAGAATGATGGCTTATGCCTGTAATCCCAGCACTTTGGGAGGCTGAGGCAGATCACATGAGGCCAGGAGTTGGAGACAAGCCTGGCCAACATGGCAAAACCACATCTCTGCCCCAAAATACAATAATTAGCTGGGCATGGTGGTGCATGTTTGTAATTCCAGCTACTCAGGAAGCTGAGGCACGAAAATTGCTTGAACCAGAGAGGTGGAGGTTGCAGTGGATCAAGATCATGCCACTGTACTCTAGCCTGAGTGATAGAGTGAAACTCTGTCTACCCCCATTCAAAAAAAATGCATAGGGAAAGTGAAAATGCACTTGAGTACAAATCAAATCTTTAGCACAATGCCTTACAATCAGAGAAGAAAACCCAACTCCCAACTTCTTCCTGTGAGGGGAGGGATCTGTACTACACATATAGTTTATACCACTCCAACTTTTATGGTACCCGACAGAGAGTTTGGCTCTTAAGTCACCTTTCTTAAGGAGAAGAAGTGAGTGTACCAAAGACTTTTCCTGAAATACGAAGAATGGAGCTGGGGCTAGGGGACAAGTTGAACTGCAGTTTCAGCAGCCATAGACTCTATGATTATTCTGGCTTTCAACTTCTTTCTGGAAAGGTTAGGCTGTACACTTTTTCTGCTCTTCTTTCTGGTCGTGACTCAAAAAAGCCTGAACCTGGGAGGCTATATAGAAAATAAATACATAAATTAGCTTCCTCAAGCCTAAACAGGAGGGCACTATTTTTATCTTCTTCTTTAGCTTGTTGCAGTGGTAACCCCAGCCTAGAAGTCTCCCTCTGGAAGGAGAATGTGAGACCTCAATGAAGCTGAAAAGGAGGATGGGCACTCCCTGTGACTTCTTCACTGGAATGCTCCAGTGATAAATCCAGGCTGCAGATTCTTCCTAGGAGGAGGTTGTGTGGCCTTTGCAAAGCTGAATAGGAGAGTAGGCACTCCCCACACCTTCCTCTCTGGCTTGTTTCAGTGAAAAAGCTAGGTCTGCAAACTCTTTGTGATAGAAGTTTCTGTACACATCAAGTACCCATGGTTATAGCCCCAACTCAAGGTTCTGGCTACTAAGTCACTTAACCTTGGAAGTTGATGGGCTCTAAATTCCTGAGTCTCCTAGGGCAGAGAGAACAAAAGGTGATTTTTAAACTTGCACAAGTCTATGGCTGTTATTCCATGCTCTTTTTCCATGGCATTAGCCATGGATCATCTCCTTGGCCTAAGGTGAGTAAGAGGTAGATAAAATTTAGTCCTCAGCTTCTGTACAAGAAAGGAAGAAGCTGGAACACATATTTAACCTTCCAACTTTCCAGGTGCTGCCTGAGAGACTGGCTTCTATTTTAATTATCACACCCATTTCAATGCAATAACACAACTTGGCACATAGTAATCTCCTGAAAGTCACTAAGAGTAAAGACAGTGGGTGGAAAAATCACAAATAATTGAGAGAAACCTGGAATCTCTGGCAGGGCTGATTGTGAAAGAATATCTCCTACATGAGGCTAACATAACCAGACTTGGAGAAGTAGTTGTCTTATCTAATATACAGAAACCAATACATAGTGCCAATAAAAATGAAGGAACAGGAAAATTAAGAAATAGAAAAATATCTTCCAAATAAAAGAATATAATAAGTCTCCAGAAGCCAACCCTAAGGATATGGAGATATATGATGCACTGGAGAGGGAATTCAAAACAAGAAACAAAATTGCTCACCAAGGTTAGGAGACCAGCGCACAAACAAGAATTTCAGCAAAGAGATAAATAATGTTTCAAAAAGTACAGAACAGAAAACATACAGCTAAAAATACAATAACAACACCCAAAAATGTAATAGAGGAATTCAATGGCAGACCAGAGAAGTGAAAGAAAGAATTAGGAAACTTGCAGATAGGTCATTGAAAACCACCCATTCTGAGGAATAAAAAGAAAAAAAAAATGAATAAAAAAGACAGGATAGTTTTACCATAAAGTGAGATAATACACACATTGCTGTAATTCCTAAGAGAAAAAAGAAGCAGAAAGGGACAGAAAACATAACCAAAGAAATAATGGCAGAAAACTTCTTCAGCCCAAGAAAGAAACTATATTCCAGACCTAGGAAGTTTAACAGATACAAACAGGATGCATCCAAAAAGACACATTCAGAGAGAAATGATAATCATATTGTCAAAAATAAAGACACAGAGAGAGCTCCTTGAGAGCAGCAAGGGAAATCAACTCGTTATATACAAGGGAATCTCCCATAAGACTAACTTAGGATTTTTTAGCAGACAACTTACAGACCAGAAGGGAGTGAGATGATGTGTTTAAAAATCCGAAAGAAAAAAAAAATGTTAAACAAAAATAATATAATCAGAAATACTGTTCTTCAAATATATAGGGGACATAAATACTTTATCAGAAAAACAAAATCTGAGGAAATTTATTACCACCAAATCTGTCTTATAAAAAAATACCAAGGGAGCCCTTCAAGCCAAAGGAAAATGTTGCTAATTAGTAACATGCAAATATGTGAGTGTATAAAAGTCATTGGCAAAAGTAAATATATAGTCAACTCAAAGAACTGTAACATGGAAAGGGAAAATTAATGGTGGTGTGAAAATCAGTTATATTTATAATGTGAAGATTCAAACACAAAACCATTAATAAAAATTATATCTATGATAATGTTAATAGATAAAAATTATTAAAAATGTAAATTATGACATTATAAACATATGTGGGGTAGGAATAGTAAAAATGTAGAGTTTGTGTAAATTGTCAATCTTTTTATCAGCTTGAAGTAGCCTGATATAATTGTAAGATGTTTTATGTAAGCCTTATAGTGATCACAAAATAAAATCTCACAGTAGATACAGAAAAGATACAAATAAATGATTCACTGCATACCACTACTCAGAAAATCATCAAATCACTAAAGACAGTAAGAGAGGAAGAGAGGAAGAAAAGGTCTACAAATCAATTAGAAAACAAGTAACAAAATGGTAGTAGTAGTAACTCCTTACCTATCAATAATCACTTTGAATTTAAATGGGTTTAATTCTGTAATCAAGAGACATACTCCAGTGGACGAATGGACTTTTAAAAATTCCAATTACATGCTGCCTACAGGAGACTTATTTCATTTTTAAGGGCATACGTAAATTGAAAGCAAAGGGATGAAAAAATATTTCATCCAAATGAAAACCAAAAGAGAGTAGGGATAGTAATACTTACATTAGATAAAATAGGCTTTAAATTAAAAACTGTAAAATGAGACTAGAAAGATCATTATACAGTGATAAAGAGGTCAATTGATTAGGGGGATATAACAATACAAATATATACACACTCCACATTGGAGCACCTAGACATATAAAGCAAATATTTAAAGATTGATTCAATACAATCATAGCTGCAGACTTCTATACGTCTATTCAACAATGACCTCATCTAGTCAGAAACTCAATATGGAAACATTCAACTTAAACTACACTTTAGACCAAATTAACCTAGCAGACATATATTGAACATTCTACCCCAAAGCATAGAATATACATTATTCTCTAACGTACATGGAACACAGACCACAAACAAGTCCAAATAAAAATAAAATATTTAAATCATATCTACTATCTTTTCCAACCACAATGGTATAAAACTAGAAATCAATAGCAGGAGAAATATTGGAAAATTCACAATATGTGGAAAATAAAATGCTACCCTGAACAACCAATGAGTCAAGAAAGAAACTAAAAGAAAAATGAATAACAAAACTGTTTACTTGGGTCTTTTTTCTCTTGTTCTTTGTTATTCTAGTTAAAGGTTTGTCAATTATTTTATCTTTTCAGAAATTCACTTTTAGTTTCATTGATCTTTCTATTACTTTTCTAGTCTCCATTTTATTTGCTTTTGCTCTGATCTTTTTAAAATTTTTCCCTTCTAGTAAGCTTGAGCTTAATTTGTTCTTTTCCTAGTTATTTGAGTGTAAAGTTAGGTTGTTTATATGAGTTCTTTCCTCTTTTTTTGGCATTGATTGCTACCAACTTTTCTAAGAGTACTATTTTTGTTTCATCACAAAAGTTTGAGTATGTTGTGTTTCTATTTGTGTTTTCTTAAGATATTTTTAAGTAAAAGAGCTCAGACTTCCTATTTTAAACTTACTGTGAAGCAAAAGTAAACTAGACAGTGTGGTACTGGCATAAGGATAGACATATGTGTCTGGTTCTTTTCCTTTCCTTTTTTGTTCAGACTCTTTATTTTCTTCTATTTTGAAATGCCTTATAATTTATGTTGCTGTTGTTATTTAAATCCAGATACAGTGTATTAGTTAATAAGATCTGAGGTAAATAATACTAGAGTTTGAAGATTTAATCTAACTAGGGGTTAAATGTTTTCTGTTAAATTTTTAATATTTTCTGTTGCCGTAGGTGACAGAAGCTTAAAATTCCTCTGGTGTCTTTATGTTTGCTCTTATTCTTCACTTGGGTTTTCCTAAGTCCTCCTCCTCAAAAAAAGGCTTTTGCTTGCAAATGTTTCAGCTATAATCTATTGCTATTATTTTAAAACTTATTAGTGTGGTAGTAATCTGTAGGGAGAGGAATGTCCTATAATTTTCCAAGTAAATCAAATTCTTGAGCCTGTGTCTCTGAGCTGTGACCTTCTCAAGTGATTCCAAGTGATATACATGGTTTTCCTCCCTTGTTTGAAATATGAAAACTAGAGGAACAGGAGTAGGATTAATGCCACTCTTCCTGAGGAAAAGACTTTGAAATAAGTCTTCTGTTCCAAAGAGTATGCCTTTGCTATCTCGAATAGTTTGGAACTGTTTCACAGTTGATACTTTTCTTCCCCTTGCCAGAACTGTGAGGGCAATCTCCCTCAAATATTTTTGATAAGAACTTAGTGGGGTAACTGAAGTTAAAATAACAAAATGTTGAAATTTCCTAAGACTAAATCATCTGCAATTTTCTCAGTCTCATATCAGTTCACACTAGCCTCTAGCAATGCATCTAAATGGTCCCACCAGCTCATGGCTCCAGTACCTTCTGCTCCAGAAAAGCAGATCTCAGCTCTTATTTCTATGTCTCCAAATTTGGGGGAGGCACAGGGTGTTAAATTTGTCCCACCATCTCAGTTCTCCAATGAGTCCTAGAAAAGCAATTGAATATAAGTGAATATAATTTTTCTTTCAACCGTATGTAGTTGATTTCCTTATTCACTACTTCATTAGCATATACTATTGTTTCAGTATGTATTACTGTTTCTGTAGGACTTTTACGAGTGCCTTGTGTCAGAACTATACATTTTCTTCTATTTCTAATAAGTTGAGAGTTTATTTATGATCACAAATGGATTTTATTCAATGCACTTATGGCATTTATTGAGATGATTACATGATTGCTTAAAATTTATTGGCACAGAAAATTATATTGCTTTTCAATTTTAAGCCATTCTTACATTTCTTGCAAAATGTCAAATGATTATTAGGTAGTTTGCTTTTTATCTACCATAAACTTAACTTGATAGCATTTTATGTATATAGATACAAGAGATATTAACACAAACATATACATATTTACAAGAGCTATAACCTCATCATTATTTTATCTTATATCTTAGTTTTTATATAAAACATATATTTTCTTCATAAAAATTAAATGAAAAGTGTTCTAACTTTTTATATTTTCTGGCAGATTGTAAATTAGTGATATTTCTCCTTTGAATGTTTTGAAGAATTTGTAAGTAAACCATCTGATCCTAGAATTGATTTTATAAGAGTGTTTCAAATTACAAATTCAGTTTCTTAGGTTCATATAGGAATCTTGACATTTTCATATACACATAGGACTATTTTTATGTTATTATTAGGGTTTTTCTCAGTGTTTCATAAAAGTTGCCTTTATCATCTAAATTGTCAGACTAATTGACAAAAAGTTATTTTCTACAATTGCCTAACTGTACTCTAAATAAATTTAGTAACCGTACATAGAATTTTTTAAAGTTGTGATATTATTAATCTATATTTTTCTCATTAGTTTTCTAGTCTTTTTAGAAATTGTATTGGTTTGCTCTGGTCTTTCATTTAAAAATTTTTAGTTCTTCTCATTTTATATCTATATTTTGTTTCACAAGTTTCTTCATCGTATTTATTTCCTGTATTTTGCTTTATTTACATATAACTTACATTTTGTTATGTATATTTGGGAAATCTATGTCATTACTTTTCAACCTTTTGCTGATAATATTTTATTTAATGACATTAAAAATCTTATGATTGTTGCTTTCCTAAATCTAGTAAATATTGTTATTTTATCAATTTACTCATTTTTTAATAAAATGTACTGTTATTTACCCTTTGATTTATTGTTCAGAGTGTCATTTAATTTTCAAACTTCTGGAAATTTTCTAATTAACTTTTTGTTATTGAATTTGATTTAATTTTAAAGTCAGCAGGAAATTATATGTCATGTCTTCTAAAATTGCTGTAACCTTTTTATGACTCAGGATATAATCTATTTTGGTAAATAGATTTGGTCAATAAATAGATTTGGTAAATAAATGACACATGGTTCTTTGAAAAGCATTTGCATGCTATATACTTCAATGAAATCTGTTGTTTATTGATGTTACTTACTAAATCTAACTTTTTAAAAATAGTCTCACTTGAAAAAGATTTTTAGAATACCAAAAGATGTTGGTAGATTTGTCTTTATTTCAAATTCTAATTTAGCTTATCTTTAAATACTGTATTATATAGGACAACTATCTTATTAATTGCACACTTAGAATTCTTACTCATTCCTGTTGAAAAGATCCTTTTATAATTACAATCTTTGTCCCTCGTGCTGTATTTTTCCTTAGGGTTTACTTTATCTCCTTAACGTAGCTATACGTACCTATAGCTCTTTTAGGAAGTATTTGAAAGGTTTCTCATACTTATACTTTCAAACATTTTGTGTTCTTACATTTGAAAATTGCTTTTGAAGAAAAATAGCATATAATTAATCTTTTCTCTTTATTTAGATTTACCATCTTTATTTTATTGGTATGTATGGAACTTTCTGTTAAATGTAATTACTTCTATAATTTAATTTAAACCCAGTGGTTCGATAGTAAATATTTAACAAGTGCGTCTTTTTTAAGTCAAAGATGGTGAAAAAATGAGTATTTTTCCCTAGGACACTGTGTTCCAGCCATACCTTTTTTATCCTTACTATCATTGCTTTCTCCCAAGTATCTGGGGACAAAAGATTGAGATTTGGTAATTCTTCTGCTCTTATTTGAGGTCTCCTTAGAGAATCCTCTTTCCCATTCTTTGTTGCGAGAATTGTTTGCAAAAGCTTTCCCAAGCACTGGGCCCATCACCTGAAGGATATTATGTTCACAGTCCACTCCTTGTGGGTTGTGTTTGCATTAAGAGGAAAATTAAGGCCGGGCGCAGTGGCTCACGCTTGTAATCCCGCACTTTGGGAGGCCGAGGCGGGCGGATCACGAGCTCAGGAGATCGAGACCATCCTGGCTAACATGGTGAAACCCCATCTCTACTAAAAATCAAAAAAATTAGCCAGGCGTAGTGGCGGGCGCCTGTGGTCCCAGGTACTCCGGGGGCTGAGGCAGGAGAATGGCGTGAACCCGGGAGGCGGAGTTTGCAGTGAGCAAAGACACTACACTCTAGCCTGGGCGACAGAGCGAGACTCCGAGTCAAAACAAAACAAAACAAAACAAAACAAAACAAAACAAAAAAGAAAGGAAAATTCAAAGCTATCTGAGACTAATATTTTGTTGAACTATGTTGTGGTGAGTTCTGGAGGCTATAGAAAAATTACCGTAGACTTGGTGGCTTAAACAACAAATATTTCTCACAGTTCTGAAGGCTAGGACATACAAGATTAAGGTGCTAGAAAAGTCAACGCCTGGTGAGAGTCTATTTTATGTTTTGCCATCT
Source organism: Papio anubis (assembly GCF_008728515.1). Taxonomy (NCBI): domain Eukaryota; kingdom Metazoa; phylum Chordata; class Mammalia; order Primates; family Cercopithecidae; genus Papio; species Papio anubis. The sequence continues at coordinate 128,125,424 of NC_044977.1, forward strand.
TATTGTATCATCACATGATAGACAGCAGAGAGACAGGAAACAAACTCTCTTCTGTCTCTTCTTATGAGGACACAAATCCATCCTCATAACCTAATTACATCCCAAAGTCCTCATTTTCCAATACTATACCATTGGAGAGAGATTAGTGTTTCAACATATGAATTTGGGAGGAGGAAATGCAAACATTCCTTCCGTAACAGACTAAAATTCCCTTAATCTTTGATAACTCTATTACATTTGCATGATTTTGTTTTTGCTGAGCACTTCCATCACCATGAATTTTTCTATTGCATTCTTGAGATTGAGATGTGTTACTGGTTATTTTTTAATCTCTTCTGAATCGGTCTTCTCTTATTGATTGTACTAAGCATTTACTTTTTTGCCTAATTTATTTAAAAATTAAGTAGAAATAGAGTGAAAATTTATTTTTGTCATCTTCAGCTTAGATAAACAAATAGGGTTCAAATTTTTCCCTTCACATACTGTGCAAAATTAGCTTGATACACTCTTCATATTACACAAACCTTTAACAATAATTGAATTTTATAATCAACGAATCTGGAAACAGCATTTAGCATATAACTATATTCTTTAGAAAAAAGACCAGTTTATATTTAGAACTTCGTGTAATATATAGAAGATATAATATACCTTCTATACTTTTTTCTTTCTTCATATTCTCATGGAAACCTCAAAGAGGTCGGTAAGCCACAGGACTTGCTCTATGGCCAGAATGGTAGTACAAAACAGAGATTAAGAATATAAATTATTATTCAAAGTTTTGTGAGTACCTACTATGGTCTATTTTCTATTTTTTTGTGTCAACTTGGGCAAATTGATATTTCTTTACCTTACTTTTTAAAAAATGTATACATGTCACATTTGAAAGAGATCTAAGGTTGCCTATTTTTCTTTTTTACATTTAGATTTTACATATAAATAAACTGAATTTAAAATGTAAATACTAAATTTTGGAATATTTATACATACTACTGTATTTCTTATTTAAATTTTAAAGAAAAACTAGATCCAGTGTGGTGACTAGCACCTGTAAACTCAACACTTTGGGAAGCCAAGTCAGGTGAATCACTTGAGGTCAGGAGTTCGAGACCAGCATCACCAACATGATGAAACTCCGTCTCTACTAAAAATATAAAAATTACTGGGCATGGTGGCATGCACCTGTGGTCCCAGCTGATCAGGGGACTGAGATTGGAGAGTCACTGGAACCCAGGAGGCAGAGATTGCAGTGAGCTGAGATCACGGTACTGCACTCCAGCCTTGGCAACAGAATAAGTGAGACTCCATCTCAAAATTAATAAATAAATAAATTAATTTTAAAGAATGACTGATATAAAACTTTCACATGTTGAAGCTACCAGTAACTCTCGCCTCTGAACACCAGAGGGTTCAAATGTTTTAGCATGATGTAAACCACAATTAACAACAACAACAAAACCCAGTGAATTTAATACATTAAAATAGTAATTAGACATGTTTGATCACATAAGCTGCACTTCAGAAATCTGACTGATGAGTAATTCAGTGATTCAACAATGTCATGTCCCTTGTATCTTTGCACTGGCATTCTGTGTATAAGTTTTGTTTTCAGATGCTTCCCATAGTAAGGAAAATATAGATACAATAATTCTAGATAACACAAATATGACAATTCCACATCTATGCATAAATCAGAGATTGGCTGAGAATAAAATTTCCAAAATGTTCTTGAATTATTACCCTTGTGAATGGAATGGGCACAGAAGATTCAATAATAAGACCAATGAAGTGTTTATTACAATGAAAATATATATTGTGATATATATATATTGCATTCTCTGCATATGCCACAGAAAACAACAACAAAAACTTTTCATGACTGATAGAAACTTTGTTGTTAAAAAGTATCATACATGTTGTTATAGGTATAATTTTTTGAATTCATGAAGTCATATTCAAGTGTAGATGTAACTATATGGATGAGTAGTAGTAGTTTACAGAATGTTATTTTTAAATTTCCTTTTGATTCCTTGTAGAAGTTTATTATGAAAATATATTTAAAATTACAGAGTTTAAAATATTAATACTAAAGGAAATGCTAGAAATAAAATTATTCAGCCACTTATTTTGTGAACATAATGAATCCACTTATTTTGTGAACATAATGAGTGTCTTATATATGCAATGGTCTAAATAATTATAAATATAGTGAGCTACTATAAATAGTTAGATATTTAACTTAAACTTTCTGTCTCTGCATGGCAACAGCAAGTGCTGTCTACTTAGACTTAGACAGAAGATTCAATATTGATAATCTATTAGTTATATTGAATAGGGTTTGCACAGAATAAAAACATAGAAACTTGTTTCTGATTATAATCTCTAACAAATAAAAATTCTGATAGTACAACACCAAAATGTAACACACTTATTGTTTACGTGTACTAATTATTCCCAAAGATCTAGTATCAAACATTTGCATGAAAGGACATAATTATAAGCTCAGTAAATATTAATACAATACAGCCATATTTAGAAAATGAATTTTTAATTATGATTCACATCTTTATATAGCAATATTTAGAGAAGTGAGTAAGTGAGTAAAAGACGAAGGACTTCACTCTTGTGACAGAAACTTCACACATTTTATGTTGGAATATGAAGAAAAAATACTAAACAAACATGATTAGGATGATTTTCAGAAAAATTATAGTGTAAAAGAGTTCCCATATGTGTATAAATGTATAATGTTGATATCAGAAAGAATTAAATTTCTATAAATGATGTATTAAGCAACAGATCTAAGGGCCATGTTAAAAAACTGCATGCGTTTTCCTACAACATCTATCAAAAATGTAATAAGCCATTTTAAGTAGTATGATGAAAGCACTTTTCATTGCATACTTCTTGATTTGCATTTCACAAAAACTTCATATTTCTGGGAATGTGTGGGCTGGTTTGCCAAAGAATAAAGTAATATGTTAATTAAATTGAAATGACAACTGTAAGAAACTGTAAAGACAGGTTTAGGTTAACGTAAAAAATGAAATATACGTAAGTATTTTTAAATCTGATTTCTTACTAAAAGTGATATGAGGTATGCAATGACAACAATTATTATAAATGAGAATAAACAAACAACTTGGTATATTTTTGTTTTTTCATGTAAGAAAGTAAATTACCTTACTCTACTAAGAAAGAAATTTCTTTATTCTTTCTTAAACATGTACATTTTCTTAGTCTTAAGTAGAATGTGAAAATATCAAATCACAATAAATATTATCAGATTTACCAATAGGACATGAGTGATTAAAAAATACTGTAATGCTAAAAATAAAATAATTACGCATATACACACATGCACACATGTGGCTATTTACTTACATTTATGTGGATATATATATCTTGATACTTTACAGAAGTACTAAGAATGTTCAAATGTTAAAAAAAAATCAATCATTCCATGGAAATGAAAAATCTAAACTCAAATAACATTTAGAGATTTTAAACAATACAACTCACTTTAGCATTTCTTGTAGGGCATTGCATTGAAAAGGAAGTGGGACAATGGCAACCAAATGTTTGCTTGATTTCTACAGCTTCTTAACTTGTTACAAGATTTCTCACAATGCTATTTTGGTTGTTAATGTTGTTTATCCAGTGTTTCTGTGGCAGAGCAAAGACTAGAAGCTTTCTACCTTGCCTCCTTGCTGATGTCACACACTCTATAAAAGTATTTTATACAATAATGTAAGAACACTTTTAAATCTAAAAATAAATCTTTAGTCAGCACATGATATTATGAAGGAAAACTCACCATAAGGCAGACAGCAAATATAAATGAGCTAAGTTAACTATAGTTAAGACAGTTGGGAATCCTAAAATAGAATGAGGGAAATGGGAAGTGGCACATATAAAGATAAACAGTTACATAAATGAAACCAAATTACATTAAACAAAAAGGAAAGGAGATATGTGATTTGTAGGAAGATTTCAGAGAACGCGTAGAGCTGTCAGTTTTAGGAATTCTGATGAACAGTAGAGGAAGGCTCTCCCAGAATATCTTGGGTTCTTGGTTATTGTACAGACAGGCTACATTTTTAGAGAAATGTTGTTCTAGTCCTAAAGTTAAGGCACCTCGTGACTCACTAAAAAAATTAATTGATTAATTACAAATCAAGCTTCAGCAGGATCAACTTCACCCATTAGTAAATTTACTACCTGACTATAAAAACAAACCAAACAAGACCCCCAAAACCCTTGAGATTCCTCAAAAAATGATGATAAAATCTAGAATTTCTACTTTTCCAAATGTCCAGGACACAATTACCATTTACTAGACATGCTGAGAAGCAGAAAAATGTGATACATAATTAGAAAATAATATCACAAACATGTTCAAGGACTTAAAGAAAATATGGGATTATAAGGAATGAATATACATCAAATTGTAGGAAATTAAGCTATAAACATAAGCACATAAAATTTTAGAACTGAAATGTACAATACTTGGAGTGAAAACTACAATAGACGGAAGTACAATTATATTTGAAATGGCAAAAGAAATGTTTAATCTGGGATGAAGATGAATCAGTAGAAAGTATTCAATCTCTATATCAAGGAGATGAAACATTTAAGAAAAAAATCCAGACCTCAATAAACCATTGAATAATATTAAGTATCAAACTGCATAAAATTTAAACCTCAGAAATAGAAAAAGTTCAATCTTATATTTGAGCAAATAATGATTAAACACTTTACATATTTGTTTAAAAACATAAACTAAAGCCGGGTGCGGTGGTTCACGCCTATAATCCTAGCACTTTGGGAGGCCGAGGTGGGAGGATCACGAGGTCAGGAGACTGAGATCATCCTGACCAACTTGGTGAAACCCCGTCTCTACTAAACATACAAAAAATTAGCTGGATGTGGTGACATGTGCCTGTAATCGCAGCTACGCAGGAGGCTGAGACAGGATAATAGTTAGAACCCTGGAGGTGGAGAATGCAGTGAGCCAAGATTGTGCCACTGGATTCCAGCCTGGCAACAGAGCAAGACTCTTCGTCAAAAAAAAAATAAAAAATAAAAATAAATAAATAAATAAATAAATAAATAAACTAATATATGCAAGAATCTCAGCAAAGACAAAAAAGGATAAATCCAAGATACGGTCACTAATTAATCATAGTCAAATTTTTAAAAATCAAAGTTAAGGAGAAAAGCTTAAAAGAAAAAGGACATATTGTATAACAAGGAAGAAGCAGAGTAATTATAGCTTACTCATTGTCAAAAACAATAAAAGCCAGAAAAATATGACAATGTATTTACATTTCTGATAAAAATGTCAACCAAAAATATATACATGCCAAAAAAGTCATTTAAAAATGAAGATTGAGTAAAAACTAAAGCATGAAAATAATAATAAAAAGTGTTTATTTCTAATACACCTGAATACAGAAAATGTGAAAGTAGTCTTTTGAGCGTAAAGAACATTGACATAAAATGGAAACTCAGTTCTTCATGAATCACTGAAGAGCTGCAATAATAGCAAATATTTTGGTAAATATACAGTAATATTTTATTACTTTTAATATTTTATAATATATGGCTATGTAAAGCGAAACTGATAATACTATATTATAGGATTTATAATGTATGTACTTATAATATTTATGAAAACCATGACATCTATGAGAAGGAATGAAAAATGAGAATAAGTAGTTATCAGTCACTTACATTACATATAAACTGATACAATATTAACTAAAAGTGTGTTTTAATAAGTTAAAAATACATATTGAAATCCCTAAGGAAAAAATAAATGTAATGTAAAAATTATAGCTAAAAAGTCAATGAAAAATATGGGTTCAAACTATGTAACATTTCTATTTCTGTATAACAAAGTGGATTTCAGATTATCTCATTGTCATTGACCCCCTCAGGCTGGCTGAGCCTCTTCAATTTTACAATTACTGGTTAGTGCAGTAGATGATTAAAAATAAATAAATAAATGTTATGAATCACACTAGGAAAACACACACCATTGACAAAAATGTAATTTGAATGTGTCCAACTTTAGCTGCCTAGGGAAAGACAAACATATTAAGTACCTAAATGGAGAAAAGCTAGAATTATCAGTGAAGAAAACTGATCCTATGAAATATACCAAAATAGCTTGAAATCGTCTATTTAAAAAATTCTGTCAATTGTGGTAAGCAAAATGCTTGACTCTCAAATATATTAATTCCAGGTACCTGTAATGTATAAATAACTTTATAAGAAAAAATTATCTTTGCAGATGGGAATAAACAAAGATATTAAAATAAGAAAATTACCTGTATTTCCTGAGTAGACATAACTAAATGCAATTACAGGTAGAGGGAGATTGAACACATTCCATAGAAGAGGGGAAGTCCTTGGGGTCAGTAGGCAGAAATTGAAATGACGTGCCCACAACCAAGGAATGCAGGCAGTCATCAGAAGCTGGAAGACACAAGAAATTTACTCACTTGTAGTGGTTCCTGGGGGAATGTGACCCTGCTTACACTTTTATTTCAACCCAATAAAAATGATTTTGGACATTGTCCTCTAGAACTGTGAAATAATACACTTCTTGTTTTAAATCAATATGTTTCTTGTAATTTGTTATGGAAGACACAGGAACTGATAAACAATGTTTTCTCTAAAATACTTTGCTAATTAATCTCCCCAAAACTTTAACAAGATGACACACAGTTCTATTAATTTCTTCTCATACTGCTAATAAAGACATACCTGAGACTGTGCAATTTTTAAAGGAAACAGGTTTAACTGACTCACAGTTCCACCTAGGTGGGGACGCCTCACAATCATGGCAGAATGTGAAAGAGGAGCAGTCACGTCTCACATGGTGGCAGGCAAGAGGTCGTGTGTAGGGAAACTCCCCTTTATAAAGCCATCAGATATTGTTAGACTTATTCACTTTCACTAGAACTGCATGAGAAAGACCTCCACCCATGATTCAATTACCTCCCACCAGGTCACTCCCACAAACCATGGAAATTATGGAAGCTAAAATTCAAGAGGAGATTTGGGTGGGGACAGAGCCAAACCATATCATTCTGTCTCTGATCCCTTCCAATTCTAATGTCCTCATATTTCAAAATCTATCATGCCTTCCCAACAGTCCCCCAAAGTCTTAACTAATTTCAGAATTAACTCAAAAATCTACAGTCCAAAGTTGCATCTGAGACAAGGCAATAACCTTTTGCCCATAAACCTGTAAAATCAAAAGCAGTTTAGTTAGTTCTTAGATACAATGGGGGTACAAGCATTGATTAAATGCACTCATTCCAAATGGAAGAAATTGGCAAAAATGAAGGGGCTACTGGCCCCAGGCAAATCTGAAATTTAGCAGGGCAGATAAATCTTACAGCTCCAGAATGATCTCCGTTGATACCGTGTCTCATATCCAAGTCATGCGGATTCAAGAGCTGGGCTTTCACAGGCTTGAGCAGTTCCATCTCTGTGGATCTGCAGGGTATACATACCCTCCTGGCTGATTTCATGGGTTGGTGTTTTGTGCCTGAAGCTTTTCAGGTGCCTGATGCACAATGACTGTGGATCTCCCATTCTGGGATCTGGAAGATGGTAGCCGTCTACTCACAGCTCCAGTAGGCAGTGCCCTAGTGGGAACTCTGTGTGGGGATTTCAACCCCACATTTCCCTACTGCACTGCCCTGGCAGAGGTTCTCTATGAGGGTTCCAATCCTGCAGGACACTTCAGCATGGACATCCAGACATTTCCGTGCATCCTCTGAAATCTAGGCAGAGGTTCCCAAACCTCAATTCTTCACTTCTGTGCACCTGCAGGAAGGATGGAAGCTACCAATGCTAGGGGCTTGCACCCTCTGGAGCCATGGCCTGAACTGTGCCTTGACCCTTTTTAGCCAAGGCTGGAGCAGCTGGGACACAAAGAACAAAGTCTCTAGGCTGCACACAGCAGGGGCGCCCTGGGCCAGTCCCAAAATACTAGTTTTTTATCTTAGCCCCTGGGCCTGTAATGAGAGCAGCTGCTATGAAGGTCTCTGACATGCCCTGGAAACATTTTCTCTATTGCCTTCTGAGCCTGTGGGGATGGGGGATTCCTGGGCCCCCAAGAGTACAGAGATGCTCGGGTTGGCAGCCTCAACTAGGTAGTTGCAGCTGTGCCCAGGAGGGCAGGATTCCCATCTATTCAACTCAGAAGGGGACATGGCTCCCACCTGTTCCTGGCTCCCACCGGCTCCATGGAGCATACAGTCCTGGCTGCCACTCTCACACTGCGGCTGGTGTCTTCACAGCAGCTGCTCGAGATGGGATGCTACTGTCATCAATTGTTAGCCTTGTGATAATGTGAATGTTAGCCTTATGATAATGTGACAATCTTCCACCTGATTTCTACTTATTATAAAATGTTCATAATTTAGTTCCTTTGCATACCCTCGTAATTTTAGATCTATCATGGTAATTTCTACAAAATACCCTATGAGTATTTTGATTGGGACTACATTGAGTGCATAAAAAAAGATTGAGGATTAAATAACATTAATAATGTCAATTCTTCCAATTATGAGTATGGTATATCCTATTTAATTAAATCTAAGCATGCTTTTTCTCCTTGAAAGAAACTGTCACCGTTTTGTTAATTATGCCTCTAATAATTCATCATTTTGGTGTTTTTATGAAATTTATGTTTAAAATGTTATGTTCCAATTGTTTGTTGCTGGTATTATTATTATTATTATTTTGCTTTGTGTTTTTAAGGCAATATTTCAAAATATATTTTTAATTCTGGTAGGTTTTTAATTATTCTATTGGAGTTTTCTACATACACAATTATGTACTTTTTTGTTTTGTTTTGTTTTGTTTTTTGCTTTTTTATTGAGATAGAGTCTCTGTCTTTCCCCCAGGCTGGAGTGCAGTGGCACGATCTCAGTTCACCGCAACTTCTGCCTCCCAGCTTCAAGTGATTCTCCTGCTTCAACCTCTTGAGGAGCTGAGGATTACAGGCATGCACCACCATGCCCTGCTAACATTTTGTGTTTTTAGTAGAGACGGGGTTTCACCGTGTTAGCCAGGAAGGTCTCAATCTCCTAACCTCATGATCCGCCCACCTCGGTCTCCCAAAGTGCTGAGATTACAGGCGTTACCCACCGTGCCCAGCCCACAATTATGTTCTTTAAGAACAAAAATAAATTCTAATTTGAATGTTTTTCATTTTTATCAAACAAAAATATTATTTATTCTAATATAAATTTCTATGTAACATTTCCAGGTAAAAGTAATTATGACATAATTGTATTTAATAAGAATTATCTTTTAAATAGCCATATTTTTAAAATGTCTTTGGAAACATAACTTTTGTTATTCCTCTATGTTTTTAAATTTCAATTAAGAGAAAATAAAGCTATGACAAATCTCTTCTAAATACAGCAATATTATTCACCAATCACTATAACAACTTCCAAAATGTCACATATATTACTTTCCTTAGCCTAAGATTACCCACATTTTACAGGGAAGGAGGAAACAAGTTCAAAGAGAATTTAGCGAGGTTTCAATCTGTTTGAAGCTAGCCCACATACTATATTTAAAAATATTTTTCAATAAATATACATATACATACATATATATTTGTTAAAACATTTATTTTAGATTCAAGAGTATACGTGCATGTTTGTTATATGGGAAAATTGCATATCATGGGGGTATGGTGTGCAGCTTATTTTGTCATCCAGGTAATAAGCATAGCACCTGATAAGTAGTATTTTGATAATTACCCTCCTCCCACCCTCCACTTTCAAGTAGGCCCTGGTGCCTGTTGTTTCATTCTTCGTGTTCATGAGTTCATAGTGTTCAGCTCCCACTATAAGTGAGAATATGTGGTATTTTACTTTCTATTCCTGTGTTAGTTTGATTAGAATAATGGACTCCCACTTCATCCATGTTGCTGCAAAGAACATGATTTCATTCTTTTTTATGGTGGTTTACTATTCCATGGTGCACACATATATTTTCTTTATTCTGTCTACCGTTGATGTACATTTAGGTTTATTTCATGTCTTTGCTATTTTGAATACTGCTATGGTGAATATATACATGCATATGTCTTTATGATAGAGTGATTTATATTCATTTGGGGATATACCCAATAATGGGATTGCTGAGTCAAATGGTAGTTCTGTTTTAAGTTTTTTGAGAAATTGACAAGCTGTTTTTCACAATGGCTGAACTTAATTCACATTTCTATCATCTGTGTATAAGTATTCCCTTTTTTCTGCAACCTTACTAACATCTGCTATTAATATATTTTGACTTTTTGTAACAGCCATTTATTAGCGTGAGATGGTATCTAATTTGTGGTTTTGATTTGCATTTCTCTAGTAATTAAGGGTATTGACCAGTTTTTCAATGCTCAATGCAAACAGGGATAGTTTGACATCCTTACTTCCTATCTGGATGTCTTTTATTTTTATTTGTCAATTAATTGCTCTGGCCAAAACTTTCAATACTATGTTAAATAGGAGTGGTGAGAGTGGACATCTTTATCTTGTTTCAGTTCTCAAAAAGAATGTGTCCAGCTTGTGCCTATTCTTGAGGAGAATGCATCTAGCTTTTGCCTATGATGTTGGCTGTTGGTATGTCATAGATAGGTCTTATTATTTTCAGTTACGTTCTTTCAGTGGCCAGTTTTTAAATATCTTTTAACATAAAGTGATGTTGAAATTTATTAAAAACCTTTTCTGTATCTATTCAGATAATCATGTGTTTTTTAGTTTTTAGTTCTGTGTATGTGATGTGTCTCATTATTTTGCATATGTTGAACAAACCTTGCATTCCAGGAATAAGCCTGCTTGATCATGGGGTATTAGCTTTTTCATATACTGCTGGATTCAGTTTGCTAGAATTTTGTTGAGGATTTTTGCAACTATATTAATCAATGATATTGGCCTAATGTCTTTTTTTGTAGTGTCTCTATCAGGTTTTGGTATCAGAATAATGATGTAATCACAGAATGAGTTACAAAGAAATTCCTCCTCGTTGATTTTTTGAAATTGTCTTAGTAAGCATAATAGCAGCTCCTCCTGAAGTATCTGGTATAATTTGGTTGTGAATCCCTCTGGCCTTGGGCTTTTTTGGTTGGTAAACTTTTTGTTACTAATTCAATTTTGAAAGTCATTATTGGTCTGTTCAGGTATTCAATTTCTTCCTGGTTCAATTGTGGGAGGTGGTATGTTTCTACGAATTTGTCTAATTCTTCTCAGTTTTCTAATTTGTGTGCCAGAGATATTCATAGTAGTCTCTGAGTTTTATTTATTTTTTTTATTTCTGTGGAGTCAGTGGTAATATCTCCTTTGTTATTTCTGATTGTGTTCATTTGAATCTTCTCTTTTTCTTTATTAGTCTAACTACTGATCTATAAATCTTATTCTTTCAAAAAACAGTCTCCTGAATTAGTTGATCTTTTGTATTTTTTCTCTCAATTTTCTTCATTTCAGCTCAAATTATTGTTGTTTTGGTTATCTAGTCTTAAGCTAGCTTTAGGAATGATTTGCTTTTATTCTCACATTTCCTCTAGGTATGACGTGAGGTTGTTAATTTGAGATTTTTCTAACTTTGTTATGTGAGCATTTAATGCTATGAATTTCCCTCTTAACACTGTTTTAGCAGCACCCCAGAGATTCTTGTATGTTGAATCTTTGTTCTCATTAGTTTCAAAGAATTTCTTGATTTCTGCCTTAATTATTTTGTTTACTTAAAGTCATTAAGGAGCAGGGTGTTTTGTTTCCATGTAATTGTATGGTTTTCAGCATTTCTTTAAGGTACTGATTTCTATTTTTACTGACCTGATGTTTGAGAATTTGTATTATATGATTTATTTATTTTTTTCTTTTTCTATTTGATGATAATGGTTTTATCACCAATCATGTGGTCAGTTTTAGAGTATGTGCCATGAGAAGATGAGAAAAATGTATATTCTGTTTTGAGGGATGGAAAGTTCTATAGATGTCGGTTAGATCCATTTGGTCAAGTGTGAAATTCAAGCCCAAATATCTTTGTTAATTTTCTGCCTTGATAATCTAATACTGTCGCTGCGAAGTTGACATCTTCCACTATTATTAAGTATCTCTGTAGATATCTAAGACCTTGTTTTATTAATACGGGTGCTCCTATGTTGGGTGAACATATACTTAGAATAGTTAGACCTTCTTGTTGAATTGAACACGTTATCAGTATGTACCCTTTTTGTCTTTTTTGATCATCCTTGGTTTAAAGTCTGTTTAGTCTAAAATGAGAAGAGTAACCTCTGTTTTTCCCTGTTTTCCATTGGCTTGTTAGATTTTTTTCTCTATGCCTTTACTTTGAACCTATGGGAGTCGTTTCATGTGAAATAGGTTTCTTAAAAACTGCATATAGTTGGGTCTCACTTCTTTTTTTTTTTTTTTTTAGCTTTTTTTTGCTTTTTTTTTATTATTATACTTTAAGTTCTAGGGTACATGTGCACAACGTGCAGGTTTATTACATATGTATACTTGTGCCATGTTGGTGTGCTGCACCCATCAACTCGTCAGCACCCATCAACTCATCATTTACATCAGGTATAACTCCCAATGCACTTCTTTATCCAACTTGATAGCTGTTCAAATATTTTAATTGGGAAATTTAGCCCATTTTTATTCAGGTCGATATCTGGAGATTTGATCCTGCCATTGTATTGTTAGCTGGTTATTGTGCAGACTTAATTGTGTAGTTGCTTAGTAGTGTCAAAGATATGTGTTTAAATGTGCCATTGTGGTGGCCAGTAGTGGTCTTTTATTTCCAAATTTAATACTCCCTTAAGGAACTCTTCTAAGGTAGGTTTCATGGTAATGAATTATCTTAGCATCTGTTTATCTGAAAGGGATCTTTTTTATCCTTAACTTATGAAGCTTAGTTTACTGGACACAAAATTGTTGGTTGTAATTTCTTTTCTTTAAGAGTGATGAATATAGGCCCTCAAATCTCTTTTGGCTCACAGTGTTTCTGGTGAAAGGTTCACTGTTAGCCTGATGGGGTTACCTCTGTAGGTAATCTGCCCTTATTCTCTAGCTGTCTTTTACCTTTTTGTTTCATTTCAACCTTAGAGAATCTGATGACTCTGTGCTTGGAAATAATCATTTTGTATAGTGTCTTGCAGGGGTACTCTACATTTCCTGACTTTGAATGTTAGCCTTTCTAGCAAGGTTGGTGAAATTTTCATGGATGATATTCTCACATATGTTTTTCAAGTTAGTTCCTTTCTCTCCTTGTCTTTTAAGGATACCCATGAGTTGTAGTTTTGGTGACTTTACATAAGCCCATATTTCTCAGTGGATTGTTCATTATTTTTTTATTCTTTTGTCTTTGTTTTTGTCTTATTGAGTTATTTCAGATAGCTAGTCTTTGAGCTCTGATGTACATTCCTCAGCTTGACTGAGTTTTCTGTTAATATTTGACATTGTATTATGAAATTCTTGAAGTGAGTTTTTTAACTATATCTGATTAGTTTCGTTCTTTCTTAAAATCGCCATTTCATTTTCCACCTCCTGCATCATTTTACTGTATTCCTTAGTTCCTTTGATGGGGTTTTAACTATCTCCTGAATCTTAGAGATCTTCCTTTATTTTCATATTCTAAATTATATTTCTATAATTTCAGCCATTGCAGTCTGGTTAAGAATTGTTTCTGGAGAACTAATGCAATTGCATGGATGTAAGAAGATGCTCTAGTTTTTTGGTTGCCTTAGTTCTTATGCTGGTTCTTTTTTATATATGTGGGCTACTTCTTTAGTCTTTGAAGTTGCTTTCCTTGGAATTTTTTTTTTCTGCTTTTATCTTTTTTTAATATCCTTAGGGGTTTGAAAGTGGTATAATATAAGTTTAGTTAACTGACTTTGTTTCTGGAACATTTTTCAGAAATAGAAAATCAAATATTATATGTTCTTACTTATAAGTGGGAGCTAAGTTATGAGGACCCAATAACACAAGAATGATGTAATGGACTTTGGGGACTCAAAGGGAAGGGTGGGAGGTAGGTGAGCTAAAAGTCTGTACATTAGGTTCAGTGTACACTGCTCAGGGATGAGTGAACCAACATCTTAGAAGTCACCACTAAATAACTTACCCATGTAAGCAAGCACCACATAAAAAATGTATATTCTCTAAAAAATAAAAAAATAAAAATAAAATAAAATAAAATAAAGAGAGAGACCTGACAAATATCCTCTTCAAATTTAAAACCTTCAGGCAGAATAAAGCAAATGAAGAGTGTGAAAAATAACAACAACAAAAAACCTCAAACTAATACAAATAGTAGGAAAAATATCATTAAACGCTTATAATAATAACAATAATAATTACAATATATTCTACAACACTAATGTTCTGTGTTTCAATGGAAACAGGTTTAGATCATATTGCCAAATTTTCTGGTACGTAATTCATTTTCATTTGCTTGATTTCAAAGTTTTAAAAGATACAATCTTATTTTAAGAATTTAAAAACAAAAAAAGTTTTAAAGGAAAAAAAGTAATAGTCTTCATAGTTTCCACTATCCTCCTCTCTTAAATTATTTTTCACTCTCAATCTCTGTGGCAAACAATGGTAACAGACTAAAATTTAAACCTGTTGTAACCTTTTTTATGCTCATATAGAGAGATATACACATAGATGCAGATAACTGTGACTGGAATATTTTGTGTATTTATGTTTATGGATCGGAAATCATATATACTTGTTTAACAAAAGAAAAATCCAGTGCAGTTCTACTCTTTGCTCCCTTTAGGTAAGGTGTTTTGCTTCCTCTGGCTTTTTTCAAGATTTATTCTGTCGTTGATTTTCTGCAGTTTGAACATGATATGCCTACATTTAGACTTTTATATTTATTCTGCTTAGTGTTTTCTGAATGTCTTATATCTGTAGTTTGGCAGATGACATTAATTCTAAAAAATTCTTCATTACTATACTTTAAATATTTCTTCAGCTTTTCTATCTCTTTCTTATACTTCTGATATTTGTTTATTTTACACCTTTAATAATAGTATCACTGTTCTTGTATATTGTTTTACTTTTCTTTATTCTTTTTTTTCTTTTTGCAGTTTAGTTATTGCCATGCCTTCAAATTTACTTCAACTTGGCTGTGTTCATTATATTGAAGAGCCCATAAAGGCACTTTGGGTTTCTTGCATCTCCTTTTGATGCTTTTTCAATGTTTCCATCTATCTGTAGATATCACTGCTATGTTCAGGCAAGTCATTTACTTTTTCCATTAAATCCCTCAAAGTACTACATAGCTTTTTCTAAATTCCTGGTCTGATAATTTGAAAATTCCTGCCATATCTGGATCTGCTTCTCATGATTATTTCCTCACTTCAAACATTTTTTTTTGTATTTTAGTATTATGTAATTTTTTTGTATAAAGCCATACATGAGGTATTGTGGAGAAACTGAGGTAGATTGGCTTTTAGTATGAGGTTTCATGTTTATTGGGCTAGGAGTTAGACTCTTCCCTGTTACAACCAGCTGCAGGTGTCAGACGCTAAAATATTCTGCTGTGCCCTTGTTTTTGTCTCCCCTGCTGTCTTTGGGTTTCTCTGTCAGCCTTTTAAAAAATCTGGGGTGTGCGATTATTTTCCTTCTACGCCTCTGCTATTATATAGTAGCCCTACTGATTTCCTAGGAAGGTATGGGGGTAGGGAAAGTGATTAATAGTCTTATGGTTATGTCTCACTGTTTTAGTAAGCCTGTAGCCCCGGGCTGTAACCTTCAAAACACAGCTGTGTTGGAACCATGACGTCCAACACAGGTGAGATAAGGCTAGATAGAGGAAAATGTAACTGGGAATTTAGTCTATGGAAGACTAAAGTGGGCTGGAGTTATGCATTTCCCTTCCCCAGGTTGGTCAATGTCTAGTACAGTAAAGTAGTTTCACTTGAGAGCTGGCCTTCATAAGGATAAATAAATTATCTAGGTGTAAAAATGCATCCTGCCTAGAGCATGAGGGTTTTTTTCTCTTATCTTCTCTTGAGAACCTAGGAGGGTTCCTGGAGGTAAGACTCATGAATGTGTACCCTCTCAATACTCTTCTTCCCCAGAGTTTTTAACTCTCAAGCTTTTCCACATTAAGCCTCCAGCAATTCATTGATTACAGTATAAGTTTTTCTGCCACCTTACCAGGTTCAGCAGTGGACTGCTGCTCTTGGGTTTCTGTTACAGCAAGTTGTGATTCTTTGTATCTGTCTGTCTGTGTCTCAAGTTTGGGGTGCAGAAATTTGCCCTATGACTTCAATTTTCTGATGGCTCTAATAATAATTGTCAGTGTTCTGTTTGTTGGGTTCTTTCTTGTTATAAGCACAAGAGCAACAACTTTAAAGCTTTCTACCTGTCTTTCTATTTTGCCATTATTAAATAAATTATGAGTATCACCATGATTCTTTAATCCTACGTTTGGCTTTTAAAATAATTTTCATATTTTTTTATAAATTTATAAATTACTTCATATATTATGACTACACTTTTTGGTGTTATCTTTTTATTCCTCTTGGGTTTGCATTATCTTCCCTGTCTCTATCAAACTATTGACATTGTTATTTCTCTTTCCCTTTTCTGTATCTATGTTAGCAAGTTGTTCTTTCTCTGTTCACACAATCATGCATGTGTACACACACACACGCGCACACACCTTTTTAAATACATAATTATAAGATATTCCTTTACATCAATACACTGAAAAAAATTTGCTTTCCTTGTAACTGCCCACCCCTAAAGACAGGTGTATCATATACTATTTTGGGAGGCCCTGTGCTATTCATCTAAGATGTGCAAGACCTACAAGAGTTAATTTTCACTTCTGAATACGTGATATAAACAAAGACACTCTGTTTCCCTTTTCCTTATTATAAGTTCAAATTATAAATGATTCATTCACCAGGCTCTGAATACTTGAACACAAACTGCACACACACACACACACACACACACACAAAAGTATCTATGTTTGTGTGTGTATGTGTATTTACACACAAACATATATAATCATATATAAACATGTATACAAATATATAAGCATACCACACATAAAATGTATCATTAAATGTACATAATATTGTTTAAAAAAGAAGCTTCTTTTGCAGTGTGTATTAAAAATAAATTATCCCAACTTCAGTGTATATACAATACAGAAGAATTGATACTTTTTGAGTCTTTTAAAACATGTTACTTTTCTTAAAGATGTTTGTGAAAAGAGTCTAATTCAGAAGTTATTATGATAATTGTCTGTAAACTTTTATAACCACCTGCCAGGGAAAACGTCAAGGAAAGAAAGAGATGATGGTGAATTAAGCCATCTCTAAAAGGAATTTTTATTTTTAGTAAATATTTCTTCAATTTAAAAACAAAATGAAATTCATCTACACCCAGGTTTATATCAGCATTATTCAGAATAGTCGAAAGATAGAAGCAACCCATGTCATTGATAAATAAATAAAATGTGATATATACAAATAATGGACTGTTATTCAGCCTTAAAAGACAAAGAAATTCTGACACATGCTAGAATATGGATTCATCTTATAGACATGCCATGTGAAAAAAGCAAGTCACAAAAGGACAAATAATATAATTCCATTAATATGAGGTACCTAAAATAGTCAAATTTATAGAGTCAGAAAGTTGAATGCACTTTGCCAGGCACTGAGGGAAGGAGGGTTGAGAAACTGTTGCTTCATGGGTACAAAGTATCAGTCAATGAAGTGAATGTGAATGTACTTAGATCCACTATATTTTACACTGAACAATGTTTGAAATGTTAAATTTTACATGTGTTTTACCACGAAAAATAAATTCATCTGTGACATACTAACAACTAAAGGTTTTGTACAGACAGGAACCTGAAAATGAATAAAATAGCTACCATATAAAATAGCTAATGGAAATATAATTTTCAAAAGTAACATATGAACAAAACTACCAATTCTTTCATTTGTTACAGTAAGCATGGTAGAAATGTTCTTTGACCTGTTAGATATATCCAACTAAGGCATATATTTATTAACATTTCACAAATGACTTAGACAAAAAGAGCACATTAGTAACTTTTACATTTAAATTTTATAGCAAGTAAGAAAATTTGCTATTATTCATCTCAAGCATTATGTAACTTGAAATCACGATGTGGGCCGTTGTGTGTTGTGCATGATTGTGTACGTATATGTGAAAAGGACAGAGAGAGAGAGAATAAGATATAAAGAAAGAACTGACATAAAACATTATTTTAAAAGGGAATAACTATATAGTATGTTAAGGAGGCCAGGGATAAGGTAAATGTAAGATGCTGAAGATATTAAAAATATACAAAACTGGAACCTTTTTTAATAATACATCAAACACAGAAATATTATCTTAAATTCAATCTACGTGAGAGGTAGGACCATTTAGAAAAATAAATTAAAGCCTGTCTTTCACTACACTCTTGTAATGTTCTGAAATTCAATTTGGTATAACTAATAGACTTAGGACTTCACACTAAAATTTTATAATTGAAATACATAGTCATGTGTCCAGAATTGGTGGGTTCTTGGTCTCGCTGACTTTAGGAGTGAAGCTGCAGACCTTTGGGGTGAGTGTTACAGTTCATAAAGGTGGCATGGACCCAAGGAGTGGGCAGTAGCAAGATTTATTGCAAAGAGCCAAAGAACACATCCACAGCATGGAAGTACACCTGAGATGTTTGCAGCTGCTGGCTCAGGTGGCCTGCTTTTATTGCCTTATCTGGACCCATCCACATCCTACTTATTGGTTCATTTTACAGAGAGTTTATTGGTCCGTTTTACAGACAACTGATTGGTACATTTTGACAGGGTGCTGATTGGTGCATTTACAATCCTTCAGCTAGACACAAAAGTTCTCCAAGTCCCCTACCTATTAGCTAGACACAGAGTACTGACTGGTGCGTTTACAAACCTTTAGCTAGACAGAAAAGTTCTCCAGGTCCCCACCCAACCCAGAAGCCCAGCCAGCTTCACCTCTCAATGGCTGGGGAAGGACTTTGCGGCATCTAGCCCGTGCACTCCAGCAGTCCAGAGGGAGCTGTCCCCAGATCAAAACCAGCAGGCACTGGCCAGCCACGCGGAGTGTGGGCCCCACCGAGCCTGTGCTTACCAGGAACCCACACCGTCCCGCACGTCCCGTCCGTGCAGCCCCGGCTCCCGTCCACGCCTCTCACTCCACACCTCCTGCAAGCAGAGGGAGCGGGCCTCGGCCAGACCCAGAGAGGGGTCCTCACAACACAGGCGCAGGCTTATGGGATCCTTGACCTGGCCAGAGTGGACGCCCAGGCCCAGGAGATGCCAGGAACAAGTGAGGGCTGCTATCACGTTGTCACTTCTCAGTCATACTTACTTTAGCTTTGTATTCAGGATGCTTTTCCAATTCATGTTGGGGCAGCAGTCAGACAACCATCATTGTCCATTATTGACTCCATAGACAATGTTTTAGGCTTGTGGTGTGCCATTTAATCCAAAGAATGTTTTTATGATAAAGGCATGTTTCTTCTCCTTAGCTATCATTATTTACTTATAGAAATATCCAAGCCTGATACTCTTGGATAAGTTTATGTCCTCATGACATTTAACAGGTTTAAGTCGACAAGTATTTGGTTTGCTTTTGTTAATTTCATTTATTATATATGTATATAGTATACGTGTGTGTGTGTGTGTATATATATATATATATATATTTTTTTTTTTTTTTTTGGAGTCTTTGTCACACAGGCTGGAGTGCAGTGGCACAATCTGGGCTCACTACAACCTCCTCATCCCAGGTTTAAGCAGTTCTCCTGCCTCAGTTTCCCGAGTAGCTGGGACTACAGGCCTCAGCCTTCTGAGTAGCTGGAACTACAGGAGCATACCACCACGACTGTCTGTCTGTTGTAGTTTTAGTAGAGACAGAGCTTAACCATATTGGCCAGGCTGTTCTCAAACTCCTGGCGTCAACTTTTCCACCCACTTCAGCCTCCCAAAGTTCTGAGGTTATAGGCATGAACTACCACACCTGACCCTATTTATCATATCTTTAAATAATGTATATATTTGATTTATTTTTAAATTTCCATTTCAACCTCAAACCCAAGCAATCTTCCCACCTAAGCCCCCAGAGTAGCTGGGACTAAAGACGTGTGCCACCACACCCGGCTAATTTTATTTTTCGTAGAGACGGGATTTTGCCACATTGCTCAGGCTGGTTTCAAACTCCTAGGCTCAAGACATCCACCCTCCTGAACCTCCCAAAGTGCTGGAATTACAGCCATGTACCATCATGTCTCGCCTTATTTTATTTACATTTTTATTATTTTACCTCTATGTTATTTTTTCTGGGCCTAAGCTAAGAAATGTTTCCTGAGAACTATGACTGCTGATATCTTATTTTCCTCCGTATTTTCAGCTTCTAAACTGTTTTTTTATAGGTTGCATTTGTGTCTGTATAGTCATATTTTTAGACAATGATATGAACATACGTTTTGCTGAAACATGTCAAACCCCTAAGGCTGGAAGCTATATGACGTTTGATTTTTGTGGGTGTTTGAAAGCACATTCAAGTTTAAAATGGTTCTCATTGCACTCTTGGTTTTAGGTGCCACAGCATTCACTCTGGCCTGCACTGTTTTTGCACAATACGGCCCAGACAGCCGAGGTTGGGGAAGACTCTCTAGTTCTTCTGTAGCTGTTTTCCCAAAATATCTCTAGTAAATTACTGGTTAATTTCCTACTCAACCCCAAACTAAACAGCCTCAGTCTAAATAAACTGTAAGTTTCCCATGTCTTTTGCTATAACTTCTACTCGACCAAGACATGTGTTTTGCCCACTCTCAACCCTCAACATAAAATATCGTATTTACTCTCTCTGACAGCAAAGCTACTGGTTTCCATTGCCAACATCACCCACTGAAACTAGTTTTCTGCATAGCTTGCATGGGGGTGGGGGACTGGGGAAGAGCAAATTCTATGAAACAGCTGTGACGATTTCACAAGAAGTCATTGCCATGAAATGTAGATGTAGCAACTTTGGATTAAATTTCATTCCCAATATTACATAACAATCAATGCTATCTATTTCTAAAACAGAAAATGTTCACTCATTAAGGAAGTGTGGATTTTCTTCACTCCTCAACCCTTAGAATCCCATAGTTTTTTCTTTATCATCTTGCGTATACTAAATAACTTATGTAAGAGGAACTACACAGTATTTGTTCTTTTGTGTATGAATTATTTCAGTTAGCACAGTATTTTTAAATTTTTAATATTTATGAGTACATAGTATATTTATGTGGTTCATGGGATATTTTGATACAGGCATACAATGTGTAATAATGCTATCAGAGCAAATGGGATATCTATCACTGCAGTCATTTATCTTGAGGTGAATGCATTACATACATTCAAATTACACTCTTTTATTATTTAAAAATGTGCAATAAATTATTGTTGACTATAGAAACTATATTATGGTATCAAATACTAGATCTTATTAATTCTAACTATATTTTTGTACTCATTGATCATCTTCACTTTCCCACTCTGCACCACTACTATTCCCAGCCTCTTATATCCATGGTACTACTTTCCATCTCCATGAGTTCAGTTGCTTTAATTTTTAAGTCCCATAAATCAGCGAAAAATTGCAAAGTTTGCCCTTCTGTGCCTGACTTATTTCACTTGATATAATGTTCTCCACGTCAATCCATGCTGCAAACGACATATTTCGTTAATTTTTATGGCTGAATAGTACCCCATTGTGTGCATGTACCACATTTTCTTTATCCATTCACCTGCTGATGGACTCATGGGTTGCTTCCAAATCTTGGCTGTTGTGAATACTACTGCAATAAACACAAGAGTGCAGATAGTTCTTTGATATACTAATTTTCATACTTTGACTAATTACCTAGCAGTGGGATTGCTGGATAAAATGATGGTTCCATTTTTACTTTTCTGAGGAGCCTCCATACCGTTATCCATAGAGGTTGTGCTAATTTACATTTCTGCCAACAGTGTACAGGGTTCCCTTTTCTCTATATGTTTGACAACATTTTTTATTTCCAGTCTTTTGACTAAAGACAAATTTACCTGCAGTGAAATTGTCTCTCATTGCCTAGTTTTGATTTACATTTCTCTGATCAATGATATTGAATATCTTTTCATATAACTTTTGCCATTTGTCTGTCTTCTTTTGAGAAATATCTATTCATATATTTTGTTCATCTAACTAGACTATTCGCTATAGAGTTTTATTGGGATTATTATGTATTCTGGTCATTAATCATTTTTCTGATGGATACTTTGCAAATATTTTCTTCCATTGTATGGGTGGTCTTTTCACTTTCTTGAATGCCTTCTTTGCTGTGCAGAAGCTTTTTGATTTGATGTGATATCGTTTGTCCATTTTTTTTTTTTTTTTTTTTTTTGGTACCTGTGCTTGTGAGGTATTGCTTAATAAATCTTTGCTCAGACCAATGTCCTGTAAATTTTTTCCAATATTTTCTTTTAGAATTTCATAGACTGAAGTTTTAATCTATTTAGATTTGATTTTGGTACATGGTGAGATATGGGATCTAGTTTCATTCTTCTGAACATGGATATCCAGTTTTCCCAGCCCCATTTAATGAATTGATTGTGTATGTTCTTGGCACCTTTGCTGAAAATGAGTTTAGTATGAATATATGGATTTATTTTTATTTTTTCTATTCTGTTCCATTGGTCTGTGGCATTTTTTATGCCAGTACCATGCTGTTTTAGATACTATAGCTCTGTAGTATAATTTAAAGTCAGGTAATATGAGTCCTCCAGTTTTGTTTTGTTTTTCCTCACGATAACTTTATCTATTTGTGTCTTTTATGGCTCCATATACATTTTAGATTTTTTTTTTCTATTTCTGTGAATAATGTCATTGGCATTGTAACAGGAATTGTATTGACTCTACAGATTGCTTTGGACAGTATAAATATTTAACAATATTGATTCTTCTAATCAAATAACAGAATATATTTTCATTTTTTGTGTCTTCTTTAATTTCTTGCATTAATTTTTGTTGTTTTTATTGTACAAATATTTCACTTTTTTGGTTGGATTTATTCCTATATCTTATTTTATTTCTAGCTATTCTACAATTCTAAATGAAATTAATTTCTTGATTTCTTTTTCAGATTGCACACTGTTGATATATAGAAAGGCTACTTATTCATGCATATTGATATTGTATTCTACAACTTTGCTGAATTTGATTATCCACTCTAATAGGTTTTGGTGGAGTCTTATTTTCCCCATATAAAAGATTATATCATCTGCAAACAAGGATAATTTGAAGTCATTCTTTCCTATTTGAATGCCTTTTTTTTTTCTTTTCCTTATTTAATTCCTCTACCTTGACTTTCAAAACTATGCTGAATAACAGTGGTGAAAGTGAACAACAGTGAACACCTTGTCTCATTCTACATCTGACAGTTTATTTGTAAGCCTTATGATAATCTAAATTTTAAAAACCTTAAAACCTAAAACCCTTAAGAGAACTTGTTGAAGTTACTGTTTTTAATAGTTTCATCAGTCAGTCTTTCTACTGAAGACAGGAGTAATCTACACACCACACCTTCAGGCTTTCAGTTGTTCCCATTCAGTACAATACTAGGTGTGGTCCATTCAGCACAATACTAGGTGTGGTACTGTCATATATGGTTTTTACTGTGTTGAGGCATGTTCCTTCTATACAGTTTGTTTGAGGGCTTTTTGTTTGTTTGTTTTTATCATGAAGAGATGTTGAATTTTATCTAATGCTTTCTCAGCATCAATTGAAATAATTTTTTCATCATTTTTTCTGCATTATTTTCATTTTCTTTTTCTTTTTCTTTCCTTTTCTTTTTTTTTTTTTTTTTTTTTTTTTTTTTTTTTTTTTTTTTTTTTTTTTGAGACAATTCACTCTGTCATCCAGGATTGAGTGCAACGGTGCTTTCTCAGCTCACTGCAACCTCCGCCTTCTGGGTTCAAGTGATTCTGCTGCCTCAGCCTCCCTAGTAGCTGGGTAATTTTTGTATTTTTAGTAGAGATGGGGTTCCACCACATTGGCCAGGCAAGTCTCGAACTTCTGACCTTAGATGATCCACCCACATTGGCCTCCAAACGTTCTGGAATCACTGCCGTGAGCCACTGCATCCGGTCCATTTATTCTATTTATATTGGGTATCACATTGATTGATTTGTGTACACTGAACCAACTTTGCATCCCTGGGATAAATCTCACTTGGTAATAATCAATGGCCTTTTTAACGTGTTACTGAATTCAGTTTGCTAGTAGTTAGTGAGAGTTTTTCCATCAATGTTCATCATACTGGGATTGTTTTTTATTTATATATATTTTTATGTTTTTGATGTGTCTTTGATTTTAGTATCAGGGTAATAATGGCCTCATATAATAAATTGGAAAGTATTCACTCCTCAATTTTTTAAAATAGTTTGAGTAGGATCGATATTAGGGCTTTAAAGTTTTACTAAAATTTAGTAGTGATGCCATCAGTTTCAGGGGGCTTTTTGCAGTGTTTAGTATGACTTGATCTCGTTTCCTGTTATTGATATGATCAGTTTTGAATTTCTTCATGGTTCTATTTTGATATGTTGCAGGTGCCTAGGAATTATTCCATTCCTTCTAGATTTTCGAAATTATTAACATATAGACGATCATAGTACTCTCTAATGATCCTTTGTATTTCTGTAATATTGGTTGTAGGGTCTCTGATTGTATATATATGTGTGTGTGTGTGTGTGTGTGTGTATATTTTTGATATTCTCTCTTTTTCTTAGTCTGGCTAAAAGTTTGTCAATCTTTACTTTTCAAATAATGACCCTTTTGCAGTACTGATTTGTGTATTGTTTTGTTTCAATTTCATTTATTTCTGCTCTTATCTTTATTCTTTATTTTCTTCTACTAATTTTTTATTTGACTAGCTCTTGTTTTTCTGTTTATTTAAGATGCATTGTTAGGTTGTTTATTTGTAGTTTTCCTACTTTTTCGTGTTGGCTCTTATTTGTAGAGGACTACGTGCCCACAAATGAGGCGTTCCCAATAAGTCCTGCTCTTGCAAATGAAGCAGGGCATTCCCAATAAGTCCTGCTCTTGCAAACGAAGCAGGGTGTTGGGGGCTTGTTTATGTGTAAACATCTTGAAAATCCAGAAAGTGAGGGAAAGGTCAGAAAAACAACAATGTGTCTTGTGACTTGGCAACATTCCACAAACGACTGTATAAAATAAAGCAGAGCGCACCATTTGAGGCGGCCACCATGTTTGTCTTGTCTTGTGTTGTCTTGTGTGTTCATTCCTTTGTTTAGGAAACACGCAGACCCCAACATCTGGCGCAGTGAGCAGGGTCCGTGGCTCCATGAGAGCAAGAAACCGGAGGGGGAACACCCCGGGCAGGTAAATAAAGAAAGGGGGACCCACGGGAAAATTATGGGGAATTCCACCTCTCTGACCTCTGAATATTTGCAGTTACTCCAGGGACTGTTGATGTCTATAGGAGTAGAAGTTAGTTAAGGAACATAAGACTTTGAAGTGTTTGTTTGCCCATGTTGAACATTGTTATTGGTTTCAATATCAAACCAAAGTGCAGTTAAATCGAAAGGAATGGTTACAAGTGGTTAAAGTACTGCATCAAGCTCATCAGTGAGGGCAAATGATGCCTCTGACTTTGTGGACTTTGTGTGTAGTTTCATTACTCAGGCATTAGAGTTACTTGAAACTGACTCAGAGCATGGCGATACTGCCACAGGAGGTGAGGCATCTGAAGCTTTAGAGAGGGATGATCCTAGAGAGGAACATATTTACGCCCCGGTTGTTGAGGACAAGGAATTGGAAAAAGAGCTAATGCCTCCTTCATCTGAAGGAAATTCTGATTTGCAGCGCATTTTAGAGATGTTACAACAGTTGTTAAAATTGCAAGGTACCGCTGCTCCTGTTTCTCCTCTCTCTCTGCCACGAGCCTTCCCTGTTAACTTCCCTTCTGCTCCTTTGGAAAAAGATTTCCCTTTGCCTCCACCTCCAACCTCTTTGCCTATGTCAGGTCAGGTTTTCTCTGTGCCTCTTCCTCCTGTACGAGAAAAGAAGGAATCAAAGGAAAAGGATGATTTTGAGGAATTAGATTTATTCTCAGTAACATGGGCTACTTTCGGCCCCAATACTCAGTTCCCAAACAGTGGCCAGAATGTGACTTTTACAGCCCTACAATTTAAATTTTTGAAAGAAATGAAAGCTGCAATTTCTAATTATGGACCTCAGTCACCGTTTGTTCTTGGCCTTCTCGATTCCTTCTCTTCAGAACATATGATGATTCCTATTGACTGGGAAATGTTGGGACAGGCTGTCCTTGATCGTTCGCAATGACTTCAATTAAAAAGTTGGTGGTGGGAGGAAGCAAGAGTACAAGCTAGAAAAAATGCTACCCGAAATCCCCCAGGACTTACTGAAGAGCAGCTTACGGGTTCAGGACAATAGGCCACTCTTAATGCTCAGGCAGGCCTAGATGATATTGCACTCACTCAGATTAAAGCCTTGTTTATAAAAGCGTGGACTAAGGTTGAAATAGCGGGTAAAACTTCTTTATCTTTTGTAAAGATCCTACAAGGAGCCACTGAATCGTATCCAGATTTTGTAGCCTGTCTTCAAGATGCTGTATTAAAGACTGTAGGTTCAGGCCCTGCTGCTAAAATTCTTTTGGATACTCTGGCTTTTGAGAGTGCTAATCTGCGTCCTCTAAAAGCTAGTGGAGCTGATTTAGCTGAATACATTCGGGCTTGTGCAGGTGTTGGAGGAGCTATTTACAATGCTCAATTGTTTGCTGGGGCACTTTCTAAGGCTTTAAAAGGCAATTCTAAACAAGGTATATGCTATCAATGTGGGAAACCCGGTCATTTTAAAAAAGAATGCCAGAAAAAAATAGGCTCTTCTGCTCTAAAAGTAAAAAGGTTACCATCTGATATGTGTAAACGATGTGGCAAGGATCAATGAATGCTGTTCAAAAACTGATAAAAGTGGGAAAGTATTGTCACCCCTCTCAGGA